>NC_067495.1:70190575-70387840 GCF_947179515.1 Apodemus sylvaticus
TCCAAAACAGCTGTTCTTCGCCAAGTGGTAAATACTAATTCACACTGTTCTTTTGACTGAAAAAAAGGAAAACATTCTAAATTTCATAATGACTCTTGATAAGAAAAAGCATTGAAGACTTAAAAAATCCTCCAAACTATTCATTGACACAAGAGTCACACCCAAAGCATAAAAATGGGTAGAATGGCTTACTGAAAATTTCTAAGGAAAATTTCAAATAAACTTTACCTTATTACACAGCATATTTGGAAATAAAACCATGCTGTGTGTTCTGTATTTGGGAAAAGCAAAATATGTATAGTGCTTTTGAGTGAATGAAGCTTAAAATGGGTACTATTTCCCCTAGTTCCAGCACAGCATGCTATTGGGAATTGATTTGCAACTGTACTGTAGGTGAAAGATAATAAAGCACAGGTATGGGTACCATAGATCTGTCAAAGATTCAATGTGATAAGATAATTTAAACAATCTAGTACAAAGGTATTGCAAAGTGTCTGTTCAGTATTGTTCTTTTGTTTATACGTTTGCTTAAATTGAGAAGCATTTATTTTCCAAAATTATCAGCATTTATTTAGCCACTAAGAGTGAGTGAATGGATGGAGGCCTATTACCTGAATTTTTAGAAGCACAGTTATGCAAAGAGAGCCAAGAAAATTCTTTGAAGGCCAAAATATATATTATTTTCTCTCCACATTCCCTCTATGCTTTTTGCATCTTTAGAATTCAAACAATTTTTCCTCAGGAGGTAAAGTCATTTCTCTTAACTGCACTAGAACATGTCAGAGATTCCCTAAAATAGCCACTATTAAATACACTCAAGGAAATTCAGAAACCCTGGTTTCTTCAACTGGAATAAAATGGATCTGATGGCTTTTTCCAGTAAAGGAGAGAAATGAATATTCTCTTTTTTTCCTCCATTTAAGGATTATAACAAACTTCAAGATTCAAGAAGCTATTCACAGATCAAATATCTGTGCTTAGAGGTCTTTTGGGAACATTTGCCTTCTTACTTTGTGATATTAAAAAGAAAATGTTTTTCTAGTTTTTCTTTATGTTTTGAAATATTCACTCACAAACCACCTCTGAACACCTTTTTTCCTAAGGAAAAATATTTTTCAACATTTTTTTATGTTTTAGAATACACACAGATACAAACATACATACACGTACACACACACCCACACCCACCCACCCACCCACCCACACACACACACACACACACACACACACACACACATTGCCCTCTGAACACCTTCTATTCTGTTTGTTCCTTACTGTTACATCTTTTAAGTAATCCACAGCAAAACTTAACAGTCAATAGTGTCTCAGCATGTCCTAGAGACACATGACCACCTCCTCTGTCTATGGTGAAATGTTTAAGGGCCCAATCTTGTGCAGATATTCACAGCTTTTTGGAGTTTGTAATTGACTCATGTCCTCAAGGCTCTTCCCCAGTTTCTTTTCTATTACCTTCAGAGTGTCTGGCTTTTTGTGGAGGTCCTTGATCCATTTGGAGTTGAGCTTAGTACAAGGAGACAAGAATGGATCAATTCCCATTCTTCTGCATGCTGACCTCCAGTTGAACCAGCACCATTTGTTGAAAAGACTATCTTACACCTTACACCAGTCAGAATGGCTAAGATTAAAAATTCAGGAGAGAGCAGTTGTTGGAGAGGGTGTGGAGAAAGAGGAACACTCCTCCACTGCTGGTAGGGTTGCAAATTGGTACAACCACTCTGGAAATCAGTCTGGTGGTTCCTCAGAAAACTGGGCACCTTACTTCCAGAAGATCCTGCTATACCACTCCTGGGCATATACCCAGAGGATTCCCCACCATGTAATAAGGATACATGCTCTACTATGTTCATAGCAGCCCTATTTATAATTGCTACATGCTGGAAAGAACCCAGGTATCCCTCAACAGAAGAGTGGATGCAAAAAATGTGGTATATCTACACAATGGAGTACTATTCAGCCATTAGAAACAATGAATTCATGAAATTCTTAGGCAAATGGATGGAGCTAGAGAACATCATACTAAGTGAGGTAACCCAGACTCAAAAGGTGAATCATGGTATGCACTCACTAATAAGTGGATATTAACCTAGAAGACTGGAATACCCAAAACATAACCCACACATCAAGTGAAGTACAAGAAGAAAGGAGGAGTGTCCCCTTGTTCTGGAAAGACTCAGTGAAGCAGTATTCGGCAAAACCAGAACGGGGAAGTGGGAAGGGGCGGGTGGGAGGACAGGGGAAGAGAAAGGGGCTTATGGGACTTTCGGGGAGTGGGGGGCTAGAAAAGGGGAAATCATTTGAAATGTAAATAAAAAATTATATCGAATGAAAAAATTCAAAAAAAAAAAAAAAGAAAGAAAGAAAAGACTATCTTTTTTCCATCGCAAGTTTTCAGCTTCTTTGTTGAGGATCAAGTGGCCATAGGTGTATGGGTTCACTTCTGGTTCTTCAATCCTGTTTTATTGATCTGCCTGCCTGTCACTGTACCAATACCATGCAGTTTTTAACACTATTGCTCTGTAGTATTGCTTGAGGTCAGGGATACTGATTCCCCCAGAATTTCTTTTGTTGTTGAGAATAGTTTTAGCTATCCTGGGTTTTTTGTTATTCCAGATGAATTTGAGAATTGCTCTTTCTAACTCTATGAAGAACTGAGTTGGTAATTTGATGGGGATTGCATTGAATCTGTATATTGATTTTGGCAAAATGGCCGTTTTAACTATACTAATCCTGCTGATCCATGAGCATGGGAGATTTTTCCATTTTTTGAGGTCTTCTTCCATTTCCTTCTTCAGAGTCTTGAAGTTCTTGTCATACAGATCTTTCACATGTTTGGTAAGAGTCACCCCAAGGTACTTTATACTGTTTGTGGCTATTGTGAAGGGTGTCATTTCCCTAATTTCTTTCTAAGCCTGCTTATCATTTGAGTATAGGAAGGCTACTGATTTGCTTGAGTTGATTTTATAACCTGCCACTTTGCTGAAGCTGGGACCTCATAAAATTACAAAGCTTCTATAAGGCAAAGGACACCATCAAAAGGACAAATAGTCGACAAAAAAATTGGGAAAAGATCTTTACCAACCCTACATCAGATAGAGGGCTAATATTCAATATATACAAAGAACTCAATAAGTTAGACCCCAGAAAAACAAATAACACTCTTAAAAAATTGGGTACAGAGCTAAACAAACAATTTTTAACCGAAGAACTTCAGATGGCTGAGAAGCATTTTAAAAAATGCTCAACTTCATTAGTTATTAGGGAAATGCAAATCAAAACAACCCTGAGATTTCACCTTACACTAGTCAGAAGAGCTAAGATTAAAAATTCAGGAGACAGCAGGTGTTGGCGAGGATGTGTAGAAAGAGGAACATTTCTGCACTGGTGGTGGGGTTGCAAACTAGTACAACCACTCTGGAAATCAGTCTGGTGGTTCCTCAGAAAACTGGGCATGTCACTACTGGAGGATCCTGTTTTACCACACCTGGGCATATACCCAGAGGATTCCCTAGCATGTAATAAGGATACGTGCTCCACTATATTCATAGCAGCCTTTTTATAATAGCCAGAAGCTGGAAAGAACCCAGGTATCCTTCAACGGAAGAATGGATGCAAAAAATGTGGCATATATACACAATGGAGTACTATTCAGCCATTAGAAACAATGAAATTCTTAGGCAAATGGTTGGAGCTGAAGAACATCATACTAAGTGAGGTAACCCAGTCTCAAAAGATCAATCATGGTATGCACTCACTCAATAAGTGGATATTAACCTAGAAAACTGGAATACCCAAAACATAATCCACACATCAAATGAGGTACAAGAAGAATGGAGGAGTGGCCCCTGGTTCTGGAAATACTCAGTGTAGCAGTATAAGGCAAAACCAGAACAGAGAAGTGGGAAGGGGTGGATGGGAGAACAGGAGGAGGGAAGGAGACTTATGTGACTGTCAGGGAGTGGGGGGGGGGGACTGAAAAGGGGAAATCATTTGAAATGTAAATAAATAATATATCGAATAAAAAAAATAGTGTTTGGGAATAGCTGACATTATTTACACAGACATTCCTGTAAAAGGAAATAAAGGTATTGGCAGTGTGTGTGTGTGTGTGTGTGTGTGTGTGTTTGTGTGTATGTGTGTGTGTGTGTGTGTGTGTTTGTGTGTGTGTGTGTGTGTGTGTGTTTTCTTCCCCCTGCTTCATCATCTGTGAAATAATGTGTGGGTGCTCCTTGTTTAAAAACAATAGAGCTAGCTAGTTTACCCTGTGCTATATTATACAAGTTTAGCACTAGTAAAGCATATTACATGTTAATTGATTAGCTTGTTGTTGGTTTGGGGACAAGAAATAATAATACTGGCTCATCAAAATAATCTTTGAACACAAAAATTGTGGCAATCACCTTATTTGAGGCATTGATGGCCTAGCCTAGCCTTGTTCTTCCCTAATTTTTTCAAAACAGGAATCTTGCAACTATTAATGCCAGCATTTATAACGTTATTACTTATTTTTCTCAAGATCATCCTCACTCTTAAGGGCTGTTGTAACCACTTAGCATCCCAAACTACTTTATGGTCCAAAGTCCAACTTCTACTAAAATAAATAAAATAAAATAAAATAAATTTATTTCTGATCAAGTCATTTTCCATTATCTTTTCTCTAAATTCACTTTCAATTTAATGGTAACATCATGCCTTGAAGTACTGATTTATAACCATGAATACCTTATTAGTTTTAATGTCTATTTACCTTGTTTTGCCATGTATAGTTTTAAGTGCTTTAAGGTTAGTGGTTGTATTTATGTTCTCATTTATGTTCAACATCACATTTCTCAGGACCTCATATTTGCATTTACTAGTGAATCTGTGATACATGGTTATGGACAAATTCTCATATTCTCACAGATAAAGACTGCTTAACTAACTTGATTTTTCAGACTTTTTAAGCTAATGCAAATGATCTCACTTTTTGTAATTTTTCAACTTCTCTCAGCAATATTATTGGTAGAAAATCTATATGCTACTTGCCAGAGACTATTTACAACCTATTTATTCACATATGTTCTTGGATATTACCCCAGAAGTGTTGACACTGGAAAACTTGAAATACGTATTTCTACTGCATACTCCAATTTACCTAAACAGGAGCATATGTAAAAATGTGCCATATGGTGGTTATGAAGTAGAAGAAGAATTTCTGCTTACAGTTCCATTGTCTTTTAAACCCACTGAGGATTTAAGAAAATATTATATGGGTTCATATAAATCAAAGTTTTCCTCACAATTGGCATTCACTGCTTGTCCTTACTTTTAACGAACACAATGAACTCCCCTTCTTCCTAGCATGTTATTGCCTAAACTATAAAATTCTGGGGCTGGAAAGAGGCGATCTAGTCTAAGCTTTCCTAAGAGTGCATAATAGAAGATAGCAAAACATCCATGGTATCTATTTTCTAAAGATGTCATCAATCTACACACTGCATCCTTGTAGGCTGGATTCCTTTGGATCGCTTATAATGTAAATGCAACTCATGCTGAATTCAATTCTATTGAAAATTGTGATGAAATTATTTTCCACTATGTAATTAATGGAAATCAACCATGAAAGTAAAATATGAATCTTTTGAAACATTTCTTTGTGTTGGAAGCTAATTAACTGTCAAAGTCCCAAGGCATAGTAGATGAGATTGTGAGAATTACTTGCAAATGCTTGATAAAATAGAACTTATTTCCCTCTTATATTATTCTTATCTCTGCTTTAAGATCTCAGTTTGAGTGAGAAGGGGAAATTGTATGTTAAATCTTATTATAGTTTATATATAGCTTTCTAAAATATTCTAAATGCTCACTCTGGCTTCTGTACATTTTGTTCACAGATTGTGTTATCATCTTAGTAAAACTTCCATGGAGGAAGGAACACCATCATTTCTTCTGTCCATTTAAATATTTTTGTTAATTAGAAAAATACTGATTTGGGCTAATAAATATTATGAAAATATTAAACTAGTATAGTATATTAGGGGGTAAAGAAGACATCTTTATAAAATAAATATTTACATAGAATATATGAGGAAAGAAATATATTTAGAAAAGAAGCTTGAAAAAAAGCTCATATGCATATAATTAATTATATGTTATTTGTCCTATTATTTGTCCTATTATTGGTCATTATTAATTGTTACAGTTTTCTTTATACATTAGGCTACATGATAGGTATGTAGCATAGGATCATCATAGAATCAACAGAATAACGGACTAAGAAAAAAAGTGAAACAAATTATATAAAATTGAATATATCTTTGGAGCTAAAGAAATATAAATGTAATTGGTTCTAATTTTATTTGTTAAAATTTCAAGGACATTTCTAAAACTCTTACCTCTTTTTTTTTTTTTACCTTCATAAGAAAGTTAGTGGGAGTCACTGTTAAATATAATTTATACACAAGTAAAAATATATTTTAGCAATATATTACAGTAGCTAAAATAAGACAAACAGAGATTTTCGTTCTGTATATGCTTTACTTGCTGTGCAATTAATGAGTGTGTTTTTGAAGTCCTTAAATCTCACCTATAATTGATCACTGAATTTTTCCTAATGCCTAGAACTTATTATGAGTTCAATAAAGGATAACTACTGTTTTCTACTTGCAACTGGATTGATGAACTCTTTCCTTATTCTCCCCTGAAGCTCAGCTCTTACTTATATAACAATTAAATTATAGCATTAATTTCATTGTTAAATTTATGCTTACCAGATATTTATTTCCCATTTGAGAAGAATTATATGCTTCCTTTATATTATAAGCACAGTGCATAGTCCATTTGGGATGCCTGGGCAAGATTTATACAAAAGCAAATGCAAAAATTATTTCCAAATACTTCCTAGATATATTTATTTACACTTGGCCTGGGAACTGTACTCTGGTCTATTGGATGTGAATTCATAAAACACTGGGATAGGCAGTAATATAAAACAATATTGTATTATCAATATAGTTAAAATTACAGGAAACTTTCAGTGGTTCATGTTATGATTAAATTGTGCTAAAAGAATATTGAAAGAGACAAAGAAAAATCCTTGTCCTAATTTTCCAGAGAGGGTGCTCACATTCTTCAATCTGTGCTTAGTTATTTAGGAAAAATTGTGAGGGAAAGAGAGATAATGTATGTAAAGTATTTTAACAGAATTCCTGGGTCATACCACAGTTTCCGTAAGTATTAACAGAGCAAGGAAAGGAACATATGAGAAAAAGGGAGAGTGATGGGCAATGGGTGAAGGAGAGGGAGGGAGGAAGGGAGGAAGGAAAAAGCGAAGAGAGAGAGAGAGAGAGAGAGAGAGAGAGAGAGAGAGAGAGAACTAGCTAATAATTTTATAACAAGGACATTAAGAGTTCAATTTCAGTTTTGTCTTGGGGTAATTTTGTTAGTTCTTTCTTCCTCTGCATTCCTTATAGGAATTCTAACAGAAAGTTAAACAAAAACAAACAACAGCAAAAACAGAAAAACATTTCATAAGTATGATGAATCATGATTATTAAAACCATAATTGTGATTGTCACTGACTGAGGATGAAACTTTTGAGTTCATGATAATATTTCTTATAGGAGGTCATTTTATGTAGCTCTGATTAGTCCCAGATTCTTGAATTCCTGATTCTCTTTCATGCAATTTTCAAGTGCTTGGAATACATCAATGAACCAGAAAACCCAGTTTTAGAAATGCTAGCAAATATATGATTTTATTAATTAAATATAGTTAATAAAGATGAACTTTAGAATGTTTATAATTTGAGGATGATACAGAGAAGCTCTGCTACAAAATATATAAACAGTCTCAGAAATTTTTGCACACAAATATAAACTGCTCTCTAATGCATATTTCCTTATTGTGTGTAAAAATATGATCATTACTTAATTCTTATTTCTATCCTTTTAGTTTTCATTACTTTACCCAAAGCATTCTTTGTCATGGAAGAGACTCTTCTGTGCTGTCTGGCTTTTGAACTGCACTCTAGCTTAATACTTTTTTTTTTATTGAGCTATATTATTTTATGATTCACAAAGCAAAAAAACTACAAAATTCTAGAACATGGAAATTGTAGTCTACAGAATATAAAAAAATCCTCAACAGCAAAATTTAAATTAAACTCTTTTGGCTATGAGACATTAATTGTTTATTAATGAAGTGCAGGACTGTGATTGGTCACTTCTCTGTGTATTTTTGTAGACATTCAAAACAGTAGAACCATTAAGAGTGGGCCCAGATCTTTTAAGTGACTACTGCCTCTCTCTATATCCTTATTTAACTCCAAAACAGCATCTTTACCTCATTCTGAGGTACATCTTTATTGTTTTTCAGGAAAATATAAGAGTACATTAAACATTGTAAGGCAAAGGAGGTAGCCTAACTTTTGGAAGGAATATTGTTAATTCACATAGCACTTTCACATTCTGCTAGAGGTCTATTGTGGTTGGATCGTTCTCTTGCTTTGATATGTAAATGGAGATATTACTTTCTCTCAGGGGACCCTGGAGATCTGCCAAAGCACATAAGAGTAGATGTCCTTCAGGGCAGAAGCCAAGCTTCCTAGAAGAGCAGTCAAAGCCAAGTTTGTTTTGGGACTGCACAATAAAATACCTCTATTAATAGCTTTTATTTCCAATATAAATGCTTATGTATTTACTCGGTTATTCATCTTGGTTTGCCAATAGTTAGAAAACAATTCTTTTCCTGGTTAATATGTCATAAATTTATAGCTATTTATGCTTCTTTTGAAAAACTGAAAAAAAGCCTATTGCCTAAATAAAAGTGATGTTAGCAACTACACACATGTGCACAGGCCTGCCTGCATGCACACACACACACACACACACACACACACACACATACACACATACAATTTCTTTTATTTTTAAGTATGTTTGTTTCAGTTCATGCATATGAGTGTACATGTCTACAAAGGCCAGAAAGATGTCAGAGCTCCTTGAGATGAAGTTACAGCAAGTTGTAAGCCACGTTACATGGGTGCTGGAAACTGAACTCAGGTCCTTCGTAAGAGTATGATATTGGAGTCATCTCTGTGACTCCAATAGGGAGAGGCATTCCCTTCATGATTATTTGGTAGTACTTCCTGATTATGTGGTATAAAACTTATAAAGTGAAAGTATAAAATTACTGTGCTTTTATTAATGTCTTATGTCATTGATATAATTTCCTAATTTGATAGATCCTATTATAGATTATATTCTGAAGTATTTACTTAGTGATTCTGATAAACAAATTAAAATTTACTTAACAGTTTTTACTTTCATGAAACATGTTTTTATATATATATTCAGCCATATCAAAGCTGAATGATAATAAATAAATATATATAGTTATGCCATTATTATCCAATTTAATAATAAAAAATTAGACTAACTTATCAAGAAATTTCTCATATGTGTACAGAAAAATCACTTAATATTAAGGTGACAGACAACTTTACAAACAATAATTTGAAATAATAAATTTCAATGAAATTATCTTAATATAGGAGTAATAGTACCTTAATTTGGAAATACAATATTTATTTTGATTCACAGTTATAGAAAACTTAAATTCTCTATTCCATTTTTCCCTATTTATGTCTTTTTTTCCTTCCTCTCCATTATTGCCTTTTCATCCTATATCATATTTTCCCTCTATGTCTTATAGTTTTTAATTATTTTCTATGTTGTTTGAATTGCAAAACCCTTTTCTAGTCACAAAATCATTTTGTGCAAAAATACAATGCTCATAGACATTCAAATACTTTACTTATAAAATCTTGAAGCAATCCAGATAAAAATACCAGCCTCAGCTGCTTTCTTAATCTTAAACATATTATCTTTGATGGTTTAGTCAATTCAGGTATAAGTATATTTTGCTCACAATACTTTGAAGGAATAAGTGGCCTCTTTGTAATCAGAAAAAAAGCATTACCGAAATCAGAAATACCGAAGTCAGCAAAAGTGTAATTTCTTTGCTTATAATCCTGAATTTAAACCTATATCTTAAAAATGACCTGTGAACTAGGAAAATCATTATATATTATCTAGAATTCCTTCTCAGATAATTTAAATATGACACTCTTGTAATTCAATAATTATCTTGTGAAAATATAATTTTATGAAATGTATATTAATTGTTTATGGATGGTTTACTCAACACTATCTGGCTCATGCCAATTAACAGCCAGAAGATTACCTCTAGACATTAATATGCAGGTAAAGTTAACTGGAAAATACAGCAGCCTGAAGAATAACAGAGAGAAACTCCTTCCTCTAATATTTTTTGTTACTTCCTTTCTCATTTTTCAATTACAAGGGCTGAGCTTTACTTTCATAAGAATGACTACTCAAGGAAAGTGATTGAAAAAAGATAGGAAGAAATGCTACAGAGTATACAAAACACACAAATTAAAAGCAAATTGATAGTAGTTAAAAATATATAAACTCTAGGAGACTAAAGAAGCTCATGCTGAGAGGAGTTAGCATCCAGAAACATCTGGAAATTTAGATTTGGTGGTCATTTCCACAAGCACAGCAATTTCAATGGATTCTTTTCATTTATTTTTATTATTAAAAATAAATTCACACTCTTTTCAAATATTGTTTAGCTTTGAAAAATATAGTAGCTGTGTTAAAATTTTTGATAACTTCTCTATTAGCTTATAAAGACTCACAAATAAGAGCATATTAAAATAGAACTTTTGATGCTTTGTAAAAAAAACTTCTTTTATACACTGTCACCACTGTAAGAATTAAATACTAGCAAAGTCAATAAAATAAACTTGTCAAATAGACCTAATAAAATATAGCAATGAAAAGAGAAAAGTAACGTTTTATATTTTTAAGGCTTTTGTGATTATAGTAAGCATATCAAAACAGAAACTGTCACATTTATGACATAATCATTGAAGTTGAAGGTGTCTTTTAGGAAGTATTTACAAAGTATTTTAAATTCTTCCAAAAGATATGTTAGCTTTCCAGTGTTGTCTTACCTCTCCACATTTCAGTTTCCAGTTCTCAAAATTTAAAAAAAAAGAGCCCTTTTTGATGGGCTACAGATTTGATATTCTGGAACCATTTCACATTGAATCAGTTTGCTACTATATTAATTTCCAATCATACTTCAAATAATTGTTCCATTCAGTAAATTTTCAGCGGTGTAAAAAAAATTTGTTTCCATAAACTAGCATTACTTAGGTGGCTCCTAATAGAGGATTCATCAATTTAGTAAATACATTTATAAAATATTTATTGAGTATCACACACGATAGGCACTGAAACTATATTTAGATATGTAAAATATTATATAAGGATTCTAATATCTTAGCAAGTCATTCAGAATTTACTACCTCCATATTTAGACATTATTTTTCCATAAGTTTTGTTACAATCAGTGATATTTCCCTAGGAATTTAGTTTGATTTGTTTGTTTGTTTGTTTTAGAGAGTTGAAGGGCTGAATAAGAAGAGTATTTATGAAGAGTTAGCAACCACCCAATAGTGGATCTTAAAGTGAATTTAAGGAGAAACAGTTGTCACTTTTCATGAGGTAGAATACAATAGAAAATATTAAAGTGGTATTCAAGAATTTTTAAGTTTGTGAGCCATTTTTTGTTGTTCTTTATGTATTGCTGGGGCATACGGCAAGGGATTTTTTTTTTTTAATTTGGTTGGGTTCTTTTGTTTGTTTGTTTTTTAGCATTTTCAGAATTTTCTATAGTGATTTCTGTAGTGCCTGCACCTGTTTGCAATTCCAGAAGAAGTGTAACTGCCCTTTCCCTACACCATTGCCAGCACTAATGTTAGTTGTTTTCTTGATCTTAGCCATTTTGACCTGAGTGAGATAAAATCGCAAAGAAGCTTTAATTTGAATTTCAGTAGTTGCTAAAATATTTTTATTTTTTATTTAAAAGCTCTGTATAAATATCTAGCCCATTTTAAGTGAGTCACTTGTTTCTTAATTTTTCATTTAAAATCTTGGTATATTCTGGATATTAATCCTCTATCAGATACATAGCTATTAATATTTTTCTTCTACTTTGTTAGTAGGTGTCACTTCTTGTTCTTGTTCTTGTTATTCTTGTTGTTCTTCTTGTTTTTCTTCTTGTTCTTGTTCTTCTTCTTGTTTTTCTTGTTCTTCTTGTTCTTCTTCTACTACTACTACTATTACTACTACTACTACTTCTTGTTCTTCTTGTTCTTGTTGTTCTTCTACTACTTCTCCTTCTCCTTCTCCATCTCCTTCTCCTTCTCCTTCTCCTTCTCCTTCTCCTTCTCCTTCTCCTTCTCCTTCTCCTTCTCCTTCTCCTTCTCCTTCTCCTTCTCCTTCTCCTTCTCCTTCTCCTTCTCCTTCTCCTTCTCCTTCTCCTTCTCCTTCTCCTTCTCCTTCTCCTTCTCCTTCTCCTTCTCCTTCTCCTTCTCCTTCTCCTTCTTCTTCTTCTTCTTCTTCTTCTTCTTCTTCTTCTTCTTCTTCTTCTTCTTCTTCTTCTTCTTCTTCTTCTTCTTCTTCTCCTTCTTGTGTTCTTCTTCTTCTTCTTCTTCTTCTTCTTCTTCTTCTTCTTCTTCTTCTTCTTCTTCTTCTTCTTCTTCTTCTAGTTCTTGTTCTTCTTTTTGTTCTTGTTCTTGTTCTTCTTCTTCTTCTTGTTCTTCTTCTTGTTCTTCTTCTTCTTGTTGTTCTTCTTCTTGTTCTTCTAGTTCTTGTTCTTCTTGTTCTTGTTCTTGTTCTTCTTGTTCTTCTTGTTCTTGTTCTTCTTGTTCTTGTTCTTCTTGTTCTTCTTGTTCTTGTTCTTCTTCTTCTTCTTCTTGTTCTTCTTCTTGTTCTTCTTCTTGTTCTTCTTGTTCTTCTTGTTCTTGTTCTTCTTGTTCTTCTTGTTCTTCTTGTTCTTCTTCTTCTTCTTCTTCTTCTTCTTCTTCTTCTTCTTCTTCTTCTTCTTCTTCTTCTTCTTCTTCTTCTTCTTCTTCTTCTTCTTCATTTTCTTCTTGTTCTTCTTGTTCTTGTTCTTCTTTTTCTTCTTCTTCTCCTTCTTCTCCTCCTCCTCCTCCTCTTCCTCCTTCTCCTCCTCCTCCTCCTCTTCCTCCTCGTCCTCCTCCTCGCCCTCCTCCTCCTCCTCCTCCTTCTTCTTCTTCTTCATGAATCACCACACCATTATTTTCATTTACCTCTGTCATGGTTTATGTATATGGGTGATACATTATTAAGAATATGAGAAAAAATTATTGTCTATAAGAAATCCTCCAACTGTGAGATGGACAAATTAGTCAGTCAGGAGTGATTGTTTCACAGATTTACTTTTATTATATTTTAATTACAACATTTCTTCCTTCCCTTTCCTCCCTCCAAACCCTTATGTATATATACATTCCTAAATTTAACTCATAAAAGCTATATAATGTGGCTTCTATATATGTGGTCGGGGTGGCCACTGAACAAAATTTTGATTTATTTTGTTTGCAAATATTATTTTATGTAGAATTTTTATGTCTGTGTTTATCAGGTATATGGCCTACTGTTTTTTTTCCTGAGTGTATGTATGTCTTTACCTCATTTTCATTTGAAAGTAGTACAGTATTTATAGGAGAAATTTAGGTTTTCTTCTGTTTCTAATTCTTTGAATAATTTAAGAAGGATTGACAGTAGGTCTTCTAAAGTATGATAGACTTGTGGTCTGAATCCATATGGTCCTAAGAGTTTTTTAATGAGAAGGCTTTTAAATGGCCATTTAATTATCTGGTATTCTCTGTAGGGGTGTTTTGGTAGATATGAATTATTTTAGCTGGTTTGTATCATGGGGCATTTTTCTTTCTTCTTCAACTGGGCAAAATGGGGATAATTCAAAATTTGAAAGCCATAAAAATGTATTAAACAGAAATACACTTAAAGACAAAATTCATAATTCACATGATCATTTCAATAGATGCACTCCCGCATTTCCCTCAAACATCTGCCCTGACACACCCCATGTTCTCTGCACACATGCTCTCTGTCTCTCTGTGTCTGTCTCTGTCTCTGTCTTGCTATCTCTCTGTCTCTCCCTCTCTCTCTCCCTCTCCCTCTCTCCCTCTCCTTCTTCCTCCTCTTCCTCTCCCTTCCCCTCTCCCTCTCTCCCTCTCCCTCCCTCTCTCTGCCCATGACTCCAATTTGTTCCCCCTGTGCCACTTAGACCTGCATCAGCCAGTTGCTTGGACTCACAAGCTGTCTGGCCTATTGTGGCTTCTCAAAGTCTGTGCACTTCAGGCTGGCTACATCTCCAGCCCCAACCTCTGCACAGAGTAGGTCAAAGCTCCCATGCTGATCAGGAGTGGGATCATGCCTGTGAATAGTCATCTGCTTTTTTTACATTATTTCTAGCAATGCCAGTCCCTAGAACCTCTCCCCAGCTCCTCTGTCTGATGCTCTCCATTTCATTCTCAGTTCTTTCCTTGGAGATCAAAGCTGCTTGCGCATAGTCCACAGCCCACAGCCTGGGTTGCTTGGTAACCATGCCCCAGTCCATTCCACTCTGGGCAATGGGTCTCTATGCCTGCCTGCTCAGGCTCTGACTCTGGCCTGAACCTACCTGGATACACTCATGTTCTGTCCCTTACCACAGTCTCAGGCCCTCACTGTCAGCTCTCTGATTTCTTTCCATTCTGGTCTACAGCAAATCTAAGCCAAGTGTACACTAAACAAAGCTGTCTTTTGTCTCTTAGTGTGTTTTTCTCTACTGATAGAACCTGCCAAAGTCATTTAACAAGATTAAGCTTTTATTCTATCCTGCCCTAGTAAATGATGATTTTTAAACAATATAAGGTTGCAGATCCCTGCCTTTTATAAATATGTTTATCTTTAGTTTTTGCTACTACTATTAAGTTATAGTGTACTCTATTTGTTAGTACATTTTCAAAGAAGTTAAGCAAACACAGATTGTCTAACTCATATTATGTGTGATACTACTCTCAATCTTGTCAGAAGTCTGCTAAATGTATTCATATTTAAGCTTATCACAGACAGACCAAAGCCTGACAGTCACCCCTCGAGGTCTCTGAGAAGATATGGGCACAGCAACAAAACCACCTGGATTGTGGAATGATAACCAATAAGAAACACCATGCTATTGCTTTGCTTACTACCAGGGCTTGGCCTACACTATGGACAAAACAGGATACCCTGAAAGTCAAATGTTTCATATTGCCTAAGTCAAGGTGGGTCATTTCCCATTTCTTCACATATCTATTCCCCAGAAAAAAAGTTTTTCATCTTCTGGGCCTGACAAGCAGACTGATTCTGCCCAAGTTGTCATGGAGACCACAGGAACCTGGGAATTGTTTAGATAGTGGACCGTGGATGAAACTGTCATTTTAAATTAATATATGACTCCTAGATGATCATTTACTCTTTCCCAGATTTCTGACTACATCGACAGCTAAGCTAACTGTAGCTTGACAACTAGAAAACAGACCTATAGCTCCTTACCCTAAGGTAATCCACCATTATATTAGCTCATTAATAAAATTGGTAACTATCTAAAACTGCCAGATTTCTTACAGACTTCATGGTAAACAATATACAAGTTCAGATGTAAGCTTGCACAGATGTAACCTGTTACTTCCTTACCTAAACTTAGTTTCCAGTGATGAAATGCTTCATATTTCCTCTTCTTGCCATGCCACTGTCCTCATATTATTTAATAGAGATTTTATAAATTTGCCTAACCCTAATAAAACATTCTACTGCACAATTCAAGTTTTCTTTGATTGTCTTTTAACTATAGACTTAAGATATTTCTCATGCTAAACTATATGACCCAACTGTATAATCACAAGCTTAAATGGAAGTTTCCTTTTATTGCCTTTAAGATAAAGTTTTTTTTTGTGTTGAATGCACATTATTGACTATCATATATAAGCTTCCTTTTGTTGTCTTGTAACTATAAACTTATGGTGTTACTCTTGCTAAGCTATATGATCAATTATATTAGTCACAAGGTCAAGGTTTTGAATTACCCTTGTCTTTCAAATGTAAACTTAAAATTGTTTCTTATTATACTAAATTTATATATATGCAGTCTCCTAGGCATAAAGAATAGGCCCTTCTTGTTCCTTCTGCTCCACAAAAGGTTTTTGTCTTCCCTAAGCTCATCTTAAAGACTATTCATGTTGTTAACAAATCTCTTTTGTAAACTTATAAGCTATAGGAAACACACTCAGATCTACTTCTCATGGACCATATAGACTCCACCCAGATAAGAAAATATATGCTAATCAATAGGCTAAAGTTCTCACTTACTACCCATTTCAGAGGTTGGTATTACTCTCCTGTTCCTGTATTTAACCTTATTCTTTACTTATTCTCTCTCTCTCTCTCTCTCTCTCTCTCTCTCTCTCTCTCTCTCTCTCTCTTTCTGTGTGTGTGTGTGTGTATGTTTGTGTGTGTGTGTGTGTGTGTGTGTGTGTGTGTGTGTGTGTGTGTTCAGTATCTTGCCAAGTTCAGGTGTTTTCTACAATCCAGGACAGCTCCAGAGAAGCAACACCCAGATGCTTTAACCTACTCTCATAGACACAGACACTTCTATTAGACCTGCTCCTTCTGATCTATCCACAGGTGGGTCCACATACCCTAGACAACAAGGAAATAGCCACCTCTGCTAAGACTGGACCAACATCATCATACACATTTTCCTAGGTGTTCCAGAGATACATCTCCCCAAAGTCAGCAGGAAGTAACTAAAGTTTAAGATGACCCTATTGATATGCCACACTCACTTCTTTCTAATTTTTCCTTTTTAAATTAAACTAAAAAGTGGGAATGTTAGCATTTAGACTAGGCTTTGCCCCATAGTTACCTGGCAACTGCCAGGTATGCCTGACTCACTATAAAAGGGCCTACTTGCCCCTTCCTCCCTCTCTCTCTCTCTCTCTCTCTCTCTCTCTCTCTCTCTCTCTCTCTCTCTCTCTCTCTCTTTCTCTCTCTCTGCCTTTCTCTGTCCCTGCCCCCCTCAATTCCTCTCTCAATGCCCTGAATAAATTCTGTTCTATACTATAACATCATGTGGCTGGTCACTCAAGAGAAGGGGTGCCTCAGTATGGGCCCACATAGGCACCCCCTTCTTCCACACTTATACTGTGTCTCATACAAATATAGCACTTTTATCTTTATTCTTATAAAACACAACAATCTCCATCTCTATCTCCCTGCACAAAAATTAATGCCATTGGTAAAAGATCTCAAAATGAATCCTGAAATACAGAAACTGCAATACTCTATGTTTTCTTCTTATTACTAGTCAACTATTTCATAAACAGAAGAACATCTTTAATGTTTGGATATTCTTTTGGGGAAAGATCCATTAGATTATCTTGAGCCCACTATTGGGTATACAAGCAGACATTATAGGCCTCTCCCCGATTTTATTTTCTATTTTCTAATAGATCAGCCATAAGTGGTAAGGTCCTAGGAGCCCTTTTCCCAGTGATAGGTAGCCATCATTAGGACTTGACTCCTGTGAGCCAGTGACAGTTGCCATGGCTACATTCAGCTTAGATTATATTTCATAGCTTTGCTACATATCATCCTGGTTTTATATTATTTCTGATGCTTTTTGTTTAATGTTTCTTGACTCTCAATGGTATGGTATAATTTTTTGTTAGTTATCCTTTTTTATCAGTATTTTATACAGCCACTGGTCCCTGTATTCATCTATGTTCAGTGCAAAGAAAGTAATTGTAATGTAATTCAGAGTAGCTTTTATTTGTGAATATAAATATAGATATTTAGAATGCAGATTGATGCTATGTCAAGTTGGATAATCAGCTTTATTAGATTCACTTCTAGGACCTATCATCTCTTCAGGCCTGAGTTTTGGATCATGTTTGTGAAGTCTTCCTATTAAATTTGAATCATTATTCTTCTATTCTCTTGTACCAGCATTTGAACTATTGGAATTCCTAGATTTTTCCTAAAATTAGATAATTATACCTTCATGCACAATCCTTGTATAAAGCATACCCCTAGTTGTGTAAGCCTTTGTAGTTGTGTAAATCTATTATATATGTTGGGCATATGTGCTTGTGTGTATGTTGTGTTGCTATATCTCCAAAGGAAACATTTTTAGTAGTTGTTCATAAAAGTAAAAACCTTCTATAGCAAAGGAATAATTGTTTCATTTGCTTATTCTACATGTATAAAGGAGATATAAGCCAAGTAGATCTCTTTGAATTTGGGAGGCAACAAGATCATCATATAAGTGTGTAATTCCAGCCTATTTAACAATAGATAAAAAGAATTCTGAGTTTGGCAGAACTCAGAAGAAGTGTGTACTCTGTAATGAATCCAGACTTTCGTGCAAGCTGATCTTCAAATTTGGATATGTAATTTACCATTTCCAGTGGTCCTTAAGATGTCCTTTGGAAATAGAAAGGATATGTTTCAAATCATAGTAAAAATCGTTAGCATAGCAGTATCATTCTTCAGGTGGATTGCTATATTCTCAAGAGATAAGAGCATTGAAAAACCTGACTCAAGAAGACTTTCTTGGATGAGGTAGGCAAAACAATTACAGGGTCTGCTTCAGTAGAGAGGAAGAGGCTGGTACTCAGTCCCTTCCAACCAGGATCTTGGGTTCTTGTTGCATGGGTTGATCTCTCCTTCAGGGATTTTTCACTCAAGGAAAATTCTTGATGTCTTAACCATGCCTTCAGAGAAATTGAATGCATAACCATCAAGTTACTATTAGAGCTTAGGCATTTGCCATGAACAAAGTATTCTGACTCAAAAAGATAGATATGTTTTAGTTTATTTTTGAATTGTGTATAAATCATGCATGTCTACATGACATGAAAATAGAGATGAACGTGTCTGGAGACATGTCCAAACATTTGACATTATGACCCAGAGTCCTCCTCGAAATTTGTGTTCAAGAATCAAGCAATTGGACTTAAAAGATATTTCAGCTGATAGAGATGCTTGCCTCCAAAGCTAACAAGCTGAATTTGATCCCCCAGACTCACATCATTGCCCTCTGATTTCTCAATGTACATGTGTGTAGATATTTGTTTTTTTTTTGAGTCAGACTTAACTCATCAAATATGATAATCTCACAGAGATTTGCTTGCTTCTACCTTCTGAGTACTGAGATAAAAGGCATGTGCCACTACAGTCCAGCAAATTCATGAGTATTCTGTTGGTTATAGAATACTATGGGTATCATCATTATCCTTCTTTCACATACACATTTGGGCATTTCCCTATTTTCCCAGATTTTGCATTGTGGTAATACAACATGCTGGAACAATAAAAGAAACTAATTTTGCAAATTCATCCCAGCTATTAGGGACCTCAAAGCACTAGGAAGAACATTTAATAAAAACAGTATTTTTCTACTTTTGAGTTTTCACTTAGTTTCTAAGCTTTTGAAATCTCTGAGCACATGGTTCTAGTAAGTTGAAATTTCTTCAATTCTGAATTTCACATGTAAAACACCATTTTCTTTTACTTTGTATTTTTTTTAAGCCCAGATGCTAAGTGATTTATACTTAAAGAGCATACAGGCAATTACATGTTTCTATGCCCGTCAGTAATATTTCCATTTGAGGATTTCTAGTTTGCATTGGATAGTGTTTTTCTTTGCAATTAATGAGTCCATATCAGCCTTAAACTTATTTATAGTCTTCTTAAGACAAAAATTTAGGGAATTTACTTATGAGCAAAGTACTAGATATTTTAATGTTTTAGCTTCTGATGAGTCAACCTAATTTTCTAAAGTGAAAAGTCTTCTATTGCTGCATGAAATTGAATAGAAAATTTTGAGTATTAAAATAATAGCAGTCATTACCTACTCCACAGTCATAATTGTGGAGTATATACAAGGATCAGAAAGCCCACATTGTTCTTTCACAGAACTTTAGCTAGGCACTTCAGCTCTGTCTAGAAAACCCTTCGATGATCTTACTCCAATATATTGTGTTTCATGTTAGTGTGTGGAATGGCTAGGTGCTTCCTTGGACTTCTTCCTTCATTGCAGTCTTTAATCATTAAAATGTCCCTGTCCCACGCAATTCCACTTGTCTCTGACAAAGGCTGTCTTCCTAAAGAAGGAAAGCAAAAGCTATTAGGTTTATATATATATGAAAGTGTCAGGAGACATGTCCAAACATTTGACCCAGAGTCATCTTCAAAATTTGTTTTCAAGAATCAAGCAATTGGACTTAAAAGATAATTCAGCTGATAGAGATGCTTGCCTCCAAAGCTAACAAGCTGAATTTGATCCCCCAGACTCACATCATTGCCCTCTGATTTCTCAATGTACGTGTGTAGATATTTGTGTTTTCGAGTCAGACTTAACTCATCAAATATGATAATCTCACAGAGATTTGCTTGCTTCTACCATATATATATATAAGGGTTAGGCTCAGAACTGGTGTTGAATTCTGTCTATTCCACTGATCCACAGCAAGTCAAAACCTAATACCTAAAAGGGAAATACATTCCACTTGTACACTGGAAAATGCCATTAGAGTATAGGAAATTAGGATAGTTTTACTATTGCATAAATTCTACTCTACTGACTTTTGGTTAAGGGAAAATTTCAAATGCTAATGTAGAATTATTTATTTCCATTATAAAGAGAGCAAACAACATTAATAAAGGGAAGTACTCTTCAGTCATTTAAAAATCATATAAGTAAAGCTTTTCCAAAGTGTCTGTCTCAAGTGATAGTGTTTTATAAGGTCATAATAAATGTCATATGAATATAATTAAGAAACAGCTGAGCATTCCACATCATCTTGACTCTTTATAGATTGTTATGCTCAATACTCTGATAACAACTATAGTAAGAATAGCTGTCTTGTAGTATTTAATATGTTTCTCAATTTTATGACCCTTTTCATATGGAGACACTTAATAATATCTCATCATATGTTAATATTCTGAAACTATAATCTAACATGGTTTCAACTGTTCTATGAACTCTAGGTAAAGTTTTGTCACCGAATAAAATCTAAATTTAAACTTTGTAGATCTTCTGGCTTTTGTTTGTGTGTTGAAGTTTATTGTAGTATTCCACAATATTACTACCTGTAATAGTTTGGGTTCTCTAGAGTCACAGAACATATGGGCAGTCTCTATATAGTTAGGGAATTTGTCGATGACTTACAGTCTATAGTCCAACTCCCCAACAATGGTCAGCAGCAGCTGTGGATGGAAGTCCAAGGATCTAGCAGTTGCTCAGTCCCACAAGGCAAACAGGCAAGGAAAAGTGAGTAAGTCTTCCTTCTTATAATGTCCTTATATAGATCTCCAGCAGAGGGTGTAGCCCAGATTAAAGGTGTGTGGGTCTCCAGCAGAGGGTGTGGTCCAGATTAAAGGCGTGTGGCTCCATGCCTTTCATCCCAGATGATCTTGAACTCAGAAATCTCCTTGTCTTAATCTTCTGGAATTCATAGCCACTATGCTTCAAGATCTCCATGCCAAGATCCAGGTCAGAAACTTATATCTCTTGAGCCTCCAGATTAGGATCATAAGTGAGCCTTCCAATTCTAGATTGTAGTTCATTCCAGATATAGTCAAGTTGACAACCAGGAATAGCCACTACACTACCTTTTTAACACCACTAATAGTAATCTAAAGCACAAGCATCAACAAAAGCATCCAAGTGAAGAAATCCTTCTACACATATATGTACTGGAAAGTACAGATTAATAAGATTTCTGTTTTGTAGGAATATGTTCATTGATATATAGCCATAAAATAATACAGTTATAAATATGTTTAAAAGAAGGAATATGAATGAAATATTTAAAGGCAAAGATAGGAAATGCATTTAATGGAGCTAACCACCCAAACCCAGAATTTATTGATGAACTGACTTGGGGAAGCACAGTCATTCTTTACAGAAGATGTTTTCGGAAGACAACAGAAAATTCATTTTGTTTTAATAAACAAAAAATGATTGTGAGGGGTGTAAAATTAATTGTACTTAGGAGAATAAGCAAATGCAAAAATCAGCTAGGTGACAGGACCTAAAAAGTTGGCCATGGTACTTATGCTTTTCGTCATTTTCATTGCTTCTAACCATAATTCTTCCTGAACTTGTTGAGTGTCAGCAGTTCAATATAATATTGATAATCACATCTAGTCATTTGACCTGTATCAAAGCATCCTCAGTGCCTGCTTATTTATCCAGTAACACACAGAAATCATGAAGTATTCTGGTGAAAATTTTCTCTTATAATTTCATGGCATCACTACTATGAGTGATGATTGAAGGTTACCTTCTGTGAACACAAGTATTTTTAATATATGGATAATTATTCACAGTTTATTCAGGCATTATTCTTATAGCAGAAAACCAACCATTTTCAGGAACAACTGTGATATCACATTTGCATCACTACTTCTTATTTAAAAATTTCATTAATCATAAAAATGATAACTTACCATTAAGCACTGTATTCACCATATTCCCTTTCCCTGAATCCCTGTAAAATCCCTGTGTGCTCAGTATCTACGGATTTATCTATTCCCAAAATATCATTAAAATTTATTGATATAGAACATGTCAATTTGCTCCATACTCACATAGTAAATAATATTCCACTGTATATAAAACCTAATTTTTAATTATTCCTTCAGTGAAAATTAGGAATTTGTCTTTTGCCTATTGTCCACAGAGTTGCTATTAATATGTATTTACATGTATTTTAGCACTTATTTTTAATTTTCTGACATATATCAGGGAGAGGAATTATTTGTTCCTATGGTAGTCCTACAAATTACCAAATCATTTTCCATAGTGTGAAAATAGTCATACATTTTCATTCCAAATGTCTGAACATACCATCTTAGCACTTCTCATTTTCAATTTTTAGGCATCTAAGTTATATTAATGAAGTATCTACTTGGAAATTTGATATATATTTTCAAATGAAAAATATCTAGTTTTTTCATATCTCATAAAACACACCAGTTAAGATAAAAATGTGCAGAGTGTTCTTTGGAGATATAGCAGAGTTCCAGTTTGAATTGAATCTCTTAGTGGTCTGTTCAGATTTTTTTTTTCATTTTTTAATTATGGCAAACTAGTCTTAGAAACTTATTTCATATGGTTTGTTCATACCAAGATTTTTATTTTATACCCTTGTATAGTTTGCATTCTATAAATTCAATAGTAATATCATCACTATTTTCAAAGACTAGTTTGCTTAATCTCCATTTTTCTTTAGCAGCAAATTTAATTTGGCATTTTTGTTGATTTTTTTTTTACCAAATAATCAAATCAACATTTTTTTTTGAGATTTAAAAAAAAATATTGCTGAACATAGTCATTACTACTGTAAAATGTTCTGAGTTAAACCTCACTGAAGCATACATATTTTGTAATGTTATCCTGTTCACTGTTCTCTAAATATGGCCATGATATAAAGCAATCACCTATACTACAGAAAATAAGTGGAAACATTCATTTTGGAATACAATATGATTTCAAGGAAAGCCAAGACAAATCTATGTCCTTTATTAGCACATTCCTGTGAGAAGGAATTTGATAGAGAGATCAGACCATCCTGTGGAGTCTTGTAACAATAGTATAACAAACGAGTTTTGTGAGAACTTGAACCTGGACAATTGGATCAACACTTCAGTGGATCTCTTTTCATAATTCTGTCACCGAAGGTCAAAAAAGGCCTTGAACTCATTGGATAGAGAGCCATATCTTAGAAAGGTATATGCTTGTAGACTTCCTTTGACAGGAAGAACCTCTATTGAGTAATCTATGAGAGATCTCCTGCCTGGAGAAATGTTCACTCACCACACAGATGGCCTCAATATATCCTTCAGGAACGTAAACATAGCAACATGACTTTGGATTAAACTGCCAGAAGCCTTTCTGATTCTTCTGTTTTCAGCAGATCAATAAGTGGTACTTGGGCAAGGCCAGTTTCTTTGGGGAAGAGGCATTTCCTGGATGCCAGGTTGTAGTTTTGAAGAAGCACCGCTATAAGACTTAACTTTCTATAATTTCCTATTATATGAATGTTTTTGACTTGAACTTTCTGGACTCATTCATATCTGTAAAACATGAAATTTTAAGCCTTGTCTAAGAAAGATTACAATCCAGCTCTTTAGCATTATGTATCTACAGTTAGATACTGTAGAATCTTACTACCTTTGCCCACAATTTTGGTAGCAGTTCTGAAAGCTCAGAGTTCCTGATTCCCATTTATTTATTCTTCCTAAGCAACAATTAAAGTTTCAGTTTCTGTTTAACATCAGCTAAAATATACAATGTGTAAATTCAGAAAACAGCTGTTTTAACTCAAGCTGAAGATGCATTAAGCTAGAGTTGAATAAAATTCCTTCAAAATTATCCGGTATTAGACTTTCACCAATTCCCTCAGAGTTTAACTATTTATCATATTACACATAAATATTTTTTGTCTCCTTAAAATCAATGTATAATTTTGACAAAGTTCTCTCAATAGCTTAAATCTTTTTAAACTGCAAAATCATAAACAATCAGTGTCTCACAATAAAATGCTTCTCAACACTGGTTGCACATTTAATTCACCTGGGTTGACATTTGAAGAACTATATACCTACAAAATGGGGTAAATACAAACGCTGAACCTGGCAAGGTAATGTTATGTATGATATGTAATGACTTAAGCATCTCATTATTAAAACCAAAAAAAAATTTAAAATAGGCAAAAATTTTGTCAGAAACTTTTTTCTTTTCTCCTTTTTAAAACCTTTTAATTGATTCTTTGTGACTTTCACATCATGCACCCCAATACTACTTATTTTCCCTTCCTTTTGTTATCTGTCCTTTGGACATCATTATCTGTCCTTAGGACATCTGTCTTTATTGGATATTAGCCCTCTATCTGATGTAGGGTGATGTCACTTATGGAGGATCCTGCTATACCACTCCTGGGCATATACCCAGAGGATTCCCCAGCAGGTAATAAGGATACATGCCCCACTATGTTCATAGCAGCCCTATTTATAATAGCCAGAAGCTGGAAAGAACCCAGGTATCCCTCTACGGAATAATGGATTTAAAAATGTGGTATATCTACACAATGGAGTACTATTCAGCCATTAGAAATAATGAATTCATGAAATTCTTAAACAAATGGATGGAGCTGGAGAACATCATACTAAGTGAGGTAACCCAGTCTCAAAAGATGGTATGCACTCACTAATAAGTGGATATTAGCCTAGAAACTTGGAATACCCAAAACATAACCCACACATCAAATGATGTACAAGAAGAACAGAGGAGTGGCCCCTGGTTCTGGAAAGACTCATTGTAGCAGTATAGGGCAAAACCAGAACAGGGAAGTGGGAAGGGGTGGATGGGAGAACAGGGGGAGGGAAGAGGGCTTATGGGACTTTCGGGGAATGGTAGGCCAGAAAAGGGAAAATCATTTGAAATGTAAATAAAAATATATCGAATAAAAAAAAAAGAAAAGAAAAAAATCTCATAATGGAATCTGAGGTGTGTCATACAGTGTTCCACAGTACACCGTTTTGCCCAAACAGCTTCACTTTCAAATGTCATCAGTCTGGTTCTAGGCCTCTCTAACTTCTGCTACATCCATTAATACTGAATCCTTACCAGGACTCCTATATGCTATCCTGTTGTTATTCTGTGTCATGGGCATCCTGCAGTTTTGGTTCTTCAGGACCAGTTCCTTCATGTGCTCCTGCAATTCATAGATGGAATAGATGTTAAGGTGAGACAACTCAAAGACCTAGATTTGGGTTTGGATAGTAGTTGAGTTTGTCAGCCCAACAACTCTTCCCCATCTCCCACTTTGCCCAGGTGAGGAATGGGGCCAACTCTTCTGCCTGCTGCAGGCAGCAAACGGTAGGGCAGCCATCCTTCACCCATGACACTCCATGGCTGGCTAGGGGTAGGACCAGTTCATCTCAGCCCTCAGACATTAACAAGGCCTCAAGCAGCAGCATAGATCAAAGATGTCAACATGGTCTTTGGGTAACAAGGGCCAAAGACATTGACATATAATCTTTCTGCAGTAGGTTCACAGACTAAGATGACTAGCAGGCTACTCACCTTGGGCTGTTCCTCACAGCGCACACATTTCAATTCCACCTCTCTTTATTTTGGACAAATCCTGCACTTCTATTTCTCTCTCATCTCTTCACCACATTCTTGCTCATCGTAGTGGCAGCCATTTGCCTACCCACACTATATGATGGCAGGCAAGCCCAGAAAAATTTTAAAGGAAGACATGCAAATATACAGTTGGTCCATGAAAAAAAAAAACCCTCTTATTACGACAGGTTAATCTAAATCAAAACCGCAAATAGGTATCTTGCCATTTCCATATGGGATGGTTATTATCAAAGCATTAGGGAATGAAAAATTTTAATGAGGATGTAGAAGAAGATGAATACTCAGTCACTATTGGTGGAAATGTAGGTTATACTAGAGGCTACTAATGAAAGTAAAAGTAGAAATGCTATACTATACATCACTCTCTAGACTGAATGTACATCCCAAAGAAATGAAATCAGTATTTTTATCACTTTGACAGGATCTAGAATTTCCTAGGAGACAAATTTCTGAACATGTTTATAAGTGATTATTTAGAAGAGGTTAGCCTCTGCTGGTGTTTATGATGGGTTGCTGAGACTAGATTAATTAGAGTGGGAAGAGACATTCTAACTGTGGTTGCCAATATTCTGTCGGTTGGGGTCCTAAACTGAATGAAAAGGAAAAAGCAAACTGAGTTTTTACATTCATTACTGTCTGCTTCCTGATTGCAGAAGCAATGTTATTTTAAAGTGATTATAAATAATAATAATATGTAGCATGTTTTGAAAGCCTAAATACAAGGAACAGCCTCTTGTTCCTCTCAGTATAAATTCCCTAACATTATGCACTGTATCTTTAAACTGTAAGTTAAAATAAACTGTCCCTTCTGTAAATTGTTTTGGCCAAATGTTTATCTCACTAATAAGGAAAGTAACTAATACAATTTATCAAAGAGGTACTTGGACACCTATATTTGTTGTGATAACATTATCCAGAGTAGCTAAGCTATTCAATCATGGTGGGTATACATAAATTGATGAATTGATATAAACAGATTGTATATTTATACAATGAAGTGCTTTTAGCCATAAAAGATGGAACCATTTAAATTAAGAAATCATAGTTAAATATGAATGATATTATACAAATATAACAATCATGGCACATCTACCTATCTATATCTAGATCTATGTCATATATATATATATCAATCTATGTCATATATATGTATATATATCAATCTATATCATATATATATATATATATATATATAATATGTATATCCTATTACCCAGCTCTTCATGTTTATTTTATAGATGGAAGAAGTAAGGTTTAATGTGCATCAAAGAAGTGTTGATGGACAACTCTAGACATAGAATCTAATATAAAAACACAAGTTAATGATACAAAAGAATAAACAAAATATATAACTAGATGTCATTGTGTAGATTATGGTAATTTGAATAACAATGGCCCCAATAGCCTCATATATTTGAATGCTTAATCAATAGAAAGTTGCAATATTTGAAAGGATTAAAAGAATTAGTATATGTGGCCTTGTTGGAGGAACTGTGTCACTGGGAGGCTTTGAAGTTTTAAAACGTCATACCAAGCCTAGAGTCTCTCTCTCTTTCTTTGCCTATGGATCATGTTGTAGAATTCTTAGGTACCGCTTTGGTGCCATGCTTACAGACATGCTCCTTGTCATGGTCTTGATAGACTAAGCCTCTGATATTGTACACATTAAAAGCTATTTTTCTTAACAGTTGCCATGGTCATTGCTTCTCTTCATAATGATAAAACAGTGATTGAGACAAAAACATTCTTGCTATATTTTTGCAAGGAAAATAGATGCATTTCTGGCCTTGTCCACAAACATGCCTAAGACTAAATTGAAGACTTTTTGGATTAATGACATTGGTAGAGGAGATTTCAAGACAGCCTGGTTTTGTTTATGTCTTGTAGCTGTTCATTCTTATGCAGACCTATAATGAAGGAGCATTCTGAGCATGAAAGAATACAAAATATATATTTTGAAGAGGAATTAAGCACTAGAAAGTGTAATATTGGAGCCAAGTCCACTGCTTAAGGAGAAAAATAATTATGGGAAATTCTGATGCTAAATGGAATAAAGGGAATGGTGACCTCATGGCAAGACCATAACCAGTTAAGCTTCTTACTTGTGAAAAGGAATTTTAAAAACTTAGGCAATGAAGGAATGAATGAATCAAAAACTGTAACTATAATGCAGCTGTAATTGAATGAGGGGGCCATGTTCCAGTCCTAACAATCAGCAAAACCTAAAAGCATTGACCATGCTGGTTTGGCTTTAAGAGTCAAGGATTAAAAAAAGGGTTATGGAATATTCCTCCATAACTAAGAAAAGGTGCTGAAGTCAGATGCCTATCAGTAATTTCCATGCATAGAGACCCAGAAATGACTTTGTGTGAAGCTGTGAAGGTGAAGCTTGGAGAGCCTTGGAGACTGCAAGATGTTTATGATGCCAGAATAGAACCTGCTGAGGAAAGTTGTAGCCTGGGAGTAGCCCAAAAGAGAGAAGAATATTATAATCAATAAAACTGAAAGAAGTTGGAGCTCTGAAGAGCCCTCTGACATCAGATATAGAGATACAGAGTTTGGAGTTTGCCCTGTTTGTTTCTAGTCTTACTTTTGGGCATAATCTCCTCATTATGCTGACTTTCCTCCCTTGTGGATTAGTAATTTACATCCTATGCCACTGTATGTTGGAAGTATGTGATTTTTTTAAATTTTGATTTTGCAGGGGATTATATTTAAGAGATTGACATGAGTCTTTCAAGAGGCTTTGTCCTTTTGACATTTCAACAGTGATGAGATTGTGAAAAATCATGGGGACTTTTGAATTTGGACTAAAGGTATTTTGCATTATAACATGGCTATCAGCCTGTAGGGGGCAAGGGAGTAAAATGTGCTCCTCTGAAAAAAAAAATGACACCCAAAGACTCATATATTTGAATACTTCAGCACCACAAATTGACAGAAAGTGTGTCACATGGGATAGGTTTTGGTCTTTCAAAAGCACATGTAAAGCCTAGAGTCTCCCACTCTCTGCCTATGGATCAGAACATAGAATTTTCAGCTACTGCTCCAGCATCATGCTTGCTACCATGCTTCCTGACATGATGATAATAGACTAAGCCTCTGAAACTATAAGCAAGCCCACAATTACATGCTTTCTTTCATTAAAGTTGCCATGATCGTGGGGTCTCTTTATACGGAGAGAACACTGATTAAAAGAGTGTATTGTGGGCATCTCCCATAACCCAAGCATTAAGCACTTGTTCCCTAGCCTGTGGTATTGTTGGGATTAGAAAGAACCATTAAACTATGAAGGTTACGGCAATGAATTTATATCATTGATTGGCTATACAATTGGTTAAACAGCCAACTGACCATGTACTAAAACCTCATAATTCTGAACCCAATTGAGCTTTTCATCACGTCAAATTGGTTATCTAAGGTATTTTGTTACAGTTTTTACAATTTCTCACACTATAAAAGAGAAACACAGGAAAAAGAAAATTTAAAATATTGGAATAATTACAACATAGTTTTGAATGTGGATGATGAGAAGGGTCAATAGGACTGATATAAAAGGAAAAAAAAAGGAACAGGTTTCTTTATTTCAATAAATTTTACTGAAGCATGCACTGGTCATTTAGTAATAAAGGAATTTAAAAAGAATAATATATGGCCACACTAGAAGAAGGTCAGATCAGTAAAAGAGGGTGGCAGGAAGCTCTCTGCTGAATCTGAGGGATTCTAAAGAACACAACACCAACAGCAGGAAGCAACAAAAGATGTTGCCATAGTGATGGCTGTGGAAGACAAAGTGTTTCAGATGGTCCTATGGGTGAGGCCCCCCCCCCCGACCCCTAAGGAGCTAAAGAGTCATCAATGTCCTGAGATTCAGGTGGCAGATGAGCAGATGCTGGTGTTTGACCCCAAGGAGAGTGATGGGGTATTTCCTGGCCTAAAATGTAGTGGCTCCCACAGTGGCCCCAAGGGCAAAGACCTGACATTTGTCTTTGACTGGGTCTTTGGTGAGGTGGTCACTCAACAGGGTATGTTGCAGCACACTACACACAGCATTCTTGACAGCTTTCTCCAGGGTTACAACTCTTCAGTGTTTGCCTCTGGAGTCACTGGTGCTGTGAAGACATACACTATGCTGGGATTGAAGAGAGAGACTGGCATCATGTACCTGACAACCACAGAACTGTATAGGCGTCTTGAAGCTCACCAGGAAGAAAAACAATTTGAGGTGTTCATCAGTTACTTGGAGGGTTATAATGAGCTGATCCATGACCTCCCGGTGCCCAAAGTATGCCCTCCCCCCCAAATGCACACACAATTCCTGAGGACTCCGATAAGGGTGTTGTGGTGCCAGGACTTTTCACAAATCAGTTTCAGCTGAGCAGCTACTAAAGATGCTGGTCAGAGAAAACTGCAGCCACACACAGTACCCCAGGGATATCAACGCTATATTATCCCATTCTCATGCTGTTTTCCAGATCTCTATGAAGCAGCAGGACTGGGTTCCAGGACTGACCCAAGCTCTTCAAGTAGCCAAGATGAGATTGATTGACCTGACTGGCTTATAGCCCTCATGTAGCCCCCATACCAAAGGAAAGCTGCTGCGGGAGGGTGCCAACATCAACAGCTCTGTTAGCATTCATCGATATCCTCATTCATCGATATCCTCAATGTGGCCAATGCAAGGGGCCTGCAAGTCTCACATCACCTACTGAGACCGCAAACTGACCCGTCTCCTCAAGGTCTCCACTGGGGGCAAATGCTGCACTATGATGGCTACTTCCATCAGCCCTTCCAGCCTGACTTATGAAGAAGATACTTACAACTCCCTCAAATAGACTAATTGGACCAAGGAGATCAGACTCATGCTGAAGAACCACATGATCAGCCTGAACCATCACATTAGCCAGTATATCACCATCTGCCAGCAGCGCCAGACTGAGGTAGCTACCCTGGGGGAGAAGCTCCAGACATATAAGGCTGGAGCCCAGTCCCTGCAACTGTACATACCACAGGCCCCCACGATGAGAATACCACAATGCCTAGGTCCCCATTTCAGCCTGAATACTCCAGCTAGTCCTATACTCCAGAATTCCATCCAAAGTATGGGACTCTTCAAGAGGAGAGGCTGGGAACAGACACCTAGAGACAGGAGATTGTGGAAGAAAATTCTTCAGAATAAGAGTAGTCCCTCCAACACAAGCAGTTCCAACCCGGATGCTAGAACTGAACATGCCATGGTCCCTTAATCTAATTTTGCAGACAAAGCCAGTCATTAATCAACACTCACTACAGAATCTAGAGGTGGACCATTCTAAGCAGTTGGCCCTCTGGGTGCTGCTACTGGCCCAGCAAAGGTACTCCCAACTTTCTGGCTCCTGACATGATCTCAGAATCTGAGACCCTGCAGCAGTTCATGCATGAGGAAAGCACTGAGCTTGGGGCTGAGACCCCTAGATTTTCTGGTCTGGCAAGGGAGAATACTCTAGCTCAGGAGCTATTTTCAGAGTGTAAGTCTTCAGAGAACTGTGGTCCTAAGATCTGGACCATGACAAAGCAACTGAATGGTTTCACTCTGCTGATCCCACTCCCTCCTGATCACAGCTCAGATAAGACATCACAAAAGTCCACTAAGGGGAAGAAGACTGAGTCCCTCAGAGAGCTAGGCAGTCCACCAGCTCCAAATCTACTAGCACCAGTCCTTCCTCCACTGCCTGCTGCCTGCAGCAGAGATCTCTAAGGCCCGGCCTCTGAGCCCAGAACTCCCAAAGGAAAAAGGGCTTCTTCCCCCTCCCACTCATCTAGATTCTGCCCAGATACAGTCATTAAAAGCTGGTACCCAAGGGCCTTTCTGTCTTATAGAACTGTTCCACTCCTCTGGCTCTATATACTCGTGACCTCAACACCACCTTCAGTATCTCCGAAGAGTGCCCCTCTATACCCAGCTTCCATGAACGTATTGATTGGCAGAAAGTCCCCATGGAGCTGAACAGCACAGACCAGGCCTTTGTTCCTAGTGCATCTGTCCTCATTCAGCATGAAGGGCCCCAAGCCTTATCTTCCTACAACTACTACAGGCAAGAAGAGGCTCTGTGAGGTCCTTAGTCTCCCAAGGCCGCAATAGCATTGCTTGCCTCCCCAGTAGCACCCTGAAGAAGTCAGCCAGACCTTTTACAGTCCCAGAACCATGTTGAGGCCCCATTGCCTTAGTTACCAGAAGACTCATAAGTACTGATTAGGGTGTTAACTGGGTGCCTTAACAACAAGCGACTTCTGACATTCATGCTTTTTCTGATCTACGAACACCTCTAGGCCATCAGCCTTCTCTTGTCCTTGGAGCAGCCAATGCCAAGAGTCCCTGGCCTGCCTTCCTCAGCTTGGTGCAATTAACACTACCATGATTTTGCTCTATAACACCCTCCCCAACCTCTCATCTATTTGCCTTATTTATTAATCTCTGTCTTCTTATTAATCTTGGTATATACATATTCATTTGTGAACATTAAACGTGTGGCTATATTAAAGGATCCTGTCATGCTTTCTCATTCCCAAGCCTTCCACACAAGCAGAGAATTCTTGGGCTCTATTCTTTACCCCTCAACTTCATGTTTGACTATAGAGCTCTGCACAGTGATGGCCTCTGCACAGTGAAAGTTGATGAGGATAAGAAGAATTGCTGACAAGTGTTGACTTAGCTCTCCTGGTGTTTGAAATGGGTATCTTCAGTCCTGTGCCCACAGCCTGAGGTGGATATGCCTCATCCCTTGATGATGGCAGGCTTGGGACAGGACTTTGGTTTGTAAAAGACATCAGCTTTGTTATTTTCACTCACTAAACACGACATATGACCTGATGTAAGGAGAGTGAGGACAGAGCCTTAGATATAAATGCTGGTTGGTTATGTCAGTATTTAGGCATCCTTCTGATTCTATGTTTCTCCATATTCACATATGTATAGGTCTATGTCTATAGATTTATAGATATTTCTATTGTAATAATAAATCATCTCTATCCCTGGTGAAAGGTAAGTAAAATTATAAGTAAATATTAGGACCAGACTTGTAAAGTTTAAAGAACTTAAAGAAAAACAATGTGACAGCCCTGTCTCTTCTCTAGCCTTTTGATAGCCTGTCTGGCACCAAGTACACATGTGCTTATTGTTTTCTTACTGCGAAAACAGATGAAAACCAAGTAGAATGTATAGTAGAATTTAGCAAGGGAGAAATTAGTCCTTGATGCAATAGTCGGTAATGACTCATGGAGGAAGAATAATCACAAAGGGAAAAAAAATCAAGTTACCATTTATGGGTATTTCAAACAGTAAAGAAGTTAATTGTACAAATATGTGTGCAGAAACTGTGTGTATTAAATACTTTTCTTGTGGCTGTGACAAGATTCCTGACAAAAAGTATGTAAGGAAGGAGAAGTTTATTTCAACTCACAATTTAAAAAGAGATACTGTCTGTAACAGCAGGAAAATATGACACAATAATATGAGATGGGTAGTCCTGATGTATATAAAGCTGAGAAGCTAACAGTGGATAGGAAATGGGGTTGAACTGTAAATCCTCAAGGCCTGCCACTAGTGAACCACTTCCTCCAGTGAATTTCTCCCTCTTAAAGGCTCCAAAACCTTCCAAAATAGAGCCATCATCTGGATACCAATTGTTTAGAAAAACAAGCCAGTGATAGATATTTCACATTCAAACCACCCCACACAAGGAGTTGCAACGTGTGTGTTTAGTATAGATAAAACTGACTGATCAGAACACACAATTTATTTGGGTATAAGCCTGAAAAGCCTCCTGCGTTTCTATTATAAGAAGATGTAATGGTCCTGAATAGAGCACTGGATTGTGAGGGCAAGCACTGGCTATTAATTATAGTTCACCAGACTTTTTCTCTAGTAAAAATGATACCATAAAGTTATTATAGAAGGAGCATTTCTTAAATATTCAGAGACAGATTTCTAAGAGAATGGATGTATGATAAGTAAATAGTAAATGTGCTATAATCATAGCTATGGGAAATTCACTTCTGGGTTAATATTTCCAGAATTCTTCATAGGGGAAGAAATTGAGTTAATCATAAAATGATACTTGGTTACTGAAAAGGGGATTTTAATCTATAGCTTCTCTATTGGTCTGTTCTGAAGAAAAATAGGCTTTCTATAGAACAATCAAAATTCACATTTCTTAAAATATAACAAATATTACATTGTCAAGTAAAGGATTATTGTTAAATATAATACTTGTACTTTTTGTGAAATAGAGTATCCTTAAAAGGATCACTGTGGTCAAGAGACTTTTGAAACTTAATAGCACATATTTAGAAAGGATACATTATACAGAGCAACAAGTGACTAAATTAGTAGCGTCCTCACTTCTTATCTTACATCTCCTCCTGAAGGTCAGTAAGTCTCAGCTTAAGTATTTAGGACAGTTGTTAAAAGACTAAGGTTCGCATCATGATGTTTTCTTAAACTTTCATGTTTTCTTTAAGTTAGGTGTACAAATTCAAGGCAGGAACATTGGGAAATTACTAAATTATATGGCACTGGAGAGATATTCCAAGGAAATTCTGATATTTCACTGCAAAATATTGCCAATTATGGTAGCTGTCAATTTAACAATAGGCTTATTCACTATGGTGTTTGATTAATGTGAAATTATTCAGTTGGCTACCTTGTAGTTGGCCTATTTTTGTGTCCAATTAGTATGCTAATAATGGTAATTATGTTCTATACTGCATGTCTCATCACCTAGAGGGTTTTTAAAATGATAAAATAATGAGAATAAACAAGCTGATGCTGACATTCAGTGGGCCATTCTAATTACTTACTGAGAGCACGCTGGGGAATCAACACTCAACCACAGAAAATGATTCTTGCTTTGTTAAAACTACTCTTTCCAAAGAGCAGTAAGAGTTTGCTGCTGCTTCTGTTATCCGTGAGCTATTTCACTCTCCACCTCCTTTTTGTTCTCTATGTTTATTTTCTGTACTCAATTTAAAAAAAGACAATCCAGTGACAGTTAGACTTTGTGACATGTATTTGTTAAGATAGTAGAAAACAAGAGATGGTATGCATTTCAATTGTGCACATCTGAACCCAATATCTATAATTTCCTTTTTACTTTCTATAAAAGAACAAGGATGGAGCAAACCAACATCTTCTATGACAACTGATTTTCTACTTAAAGTTATACAAGAGGATTTTTTTTTTTGGTGAAAGTTCTCAAAAAGATAGCTGAACTTTCTTATATATCAGAAAGACAACATTCTAAAAATATAAATATAAAATTCTATTTTAAAATAGCATGTTTGGTGCTCAGTGTGATGGCTCAGTGTGTAAAAACACTTGCTACCCACCCTGATGACCTGAGTTCAATCCATGGAATCTACATGTTGAAAGAAGAGAACTGTTTCTTGTAAGTTATCCTCTGACCTCCATATGGGGGCTCTTGACTACATACACATCCGTGACAAGTAAATACATGTAAAAAAATAAAAATAAAATATCAAATATTTTAGATAGGTACATGAATTGTACTAGTTCTTCAGACAATATTAGATATATAAAATTATTTTTTGTCATTTTTAATTTAAGAAAGATTTTAAATGGAACATGGGATTTAGTTTTATATCCTTTGAATTACTTAAAGTTAAGCTTGCTGTTTTGACAGGCACAAAGATGATAATGGAAAGACTTTTCAATCTCATATTATTGTTGCTAGGTGTAAAGCAAAGGGGATTTTATATCTAAACACCTTCATGAAGAAATCTAATACTCATATAATGATTGACTATGTCACAGTGTACATATTATTCTGTTGTTTGTGTGTTTTAGTCATTTCAACTACAAAATATGATATTGAATTGTTGTAGAGCTACTTATATATTGCATTTATTATATAAAAATAATATTAGATTTTTTATCAGTTGTGCTTTTGTAGTTAGATTTTGGAAATGTTAGGACAGCATACAATGTTTGTTTTGTTTAAGCAGAAGGCTTTTCAGAATCCTTGATATACTAAACTTCTCCATAAAGTCCCAATTTGAGTAATATACATAATTTATCAAATTTGATTATTTAAATTCATTAATTATTAAAAAGGTATTGCTATCTAATAGAAGAATTAGAATTTTGTAAAGAATGATTGGGAAGGGCCATTTTAAGATGCCTTAGTGGATAAAAGCACTGACTGCCTAATAGATAGGCAAATTTTTGTCAATTTGCACAATCTAAAGTCATCTTAGACAAGGGATCCTCAATTAAAAGATTGCCTCCATAAGATCAAATTGCAGGCAAGCCTGTAAAGCATTTTCTTAATTAGTGATTTATGGGGGAGTGGCCAGTCATCGTGGGTGGTACTACCATGCCTGGGCTGGTGGTCCTGAGTTCTTTGAGAAATGAATGAATGGATGAATAATCCATGGGCAGCAAGCCAGTAATCAGCATGCCCGGTGGACCCTATCACAGTTTTTGTCTCCAAGCTCCTGCCCTTTTGAGTTCCTGTCCTGGCTTCCTTCAGTAATGGGCTATGATGTGGATGTGTAAGACAAATGAACTCTTCTATCCCCATCTTGCTTTTGATCATGATATTTCCTTATAGCAATATAAACACTAAGACACTGCCCTTTGTAAAAGCAACTAACTGTCTCTAACACTAGTGCCAAGGTGACCTGATAATTTCTTCTGGTCTCTGTGGGTATGGCATGAACATAGTACACAGACATATAAGCAAGATAGTCATATACACAAAATTAAAAATAAAAATGTAATGATTTGCAAAATATAAGACTAAAATAACTTCAAGGTATTAGCAAACAAATATTTTTCGTCCCTTCACTATAAGTTGTATGATGTAGGGATGGTCTGTGCTTGTGTTATTACTACAGAATTCTTTTCATTTTATTTCTGTTTTTGTGTCAAAATATATTTAAAATCTAACTTATGGTAGCAATTATGAGGTATCTACCTCAGAACTTTAGGTACCAGTTCATTACAGCAAGGATGTCACCGTGTCAGGAACATTGGGGATCTGATCATATCTCATTTGCATTTAAAAACTAAGATCAATGAATTTATCCATGCAAGTTGTTCTCAGATGACTTTCTTGTTCTTTGTATTTTAATACAGTCCAGGACACATAACTTGGAAACTATGGCACCATAAAAGATTGGTTTTCCCAATCCAAATAACATAGTCAAGACAATGTCCAAAAGATATAGCCACAGGCCAAACAAATCACACAATCTTTTCTTGAGACTCTTCTCAGGTGATATGAGAGTTTTGTCAAGATTTTAAACACCATGAGAAGAGATGTTTGTATAATAAAATATTTCAGGAAATATGTTCAATAAGTATTGTGATAAAACATTAATTAACATATGCGTGAATAGATACACGTATAAATATACCAGTTTTATGTATGATTATGGAAATTCATTTGTGTTCAGGTCCATGTGTATGCACATTTGTAATTATGCATTTGGAGCCAGAGGAAAATCTGTAGTGCTATTCTATATAAGTAGTCTGTGATCCATAAGAATAATACCATAATAATTAACTTCCTATGATCTTCGGAGATTATACACACTAAATCAGCTACCATAGCACAACATAGGATACAACCCAAGACATAAAATTAATTGTGAATGGATCTAAAGTCCTTGCAGAAGGTAAGTAAGGACTCCACTCTGAGTAATATCCCTGGTCATTTACAAAGGTTTTTGTTTAGATAAGGTCTCACAAATTTGTCCAAGAATTCACAACTTACTCTGAATTTATTTATTTGTGCAGGTAGACCTTAAATTTGTAATCTTCCTGCTTTGGCTTCCTGAATATGAGGGAATAAATAATTGAAGCTTGATTAACTGTGCTATTTCTGACCACTAGGGAAAATCTTTAAAAGAAAGTTACTCTTATTTTTATGGAGTCCAACTGTGTGGTTTATGCTTCACCATCCTGATCTACTTATATCTTTCTCTAGAGTGCTGAAATTACAAAAATATACTATCACACTGTCTTTTATCTGTTCTTAAGAGATCAGTTAGCTCTGTTATCTATCAAGTTTCCATAAATTGTAAAAATTCTTATTTGGTATTCCACTAAGAATGGATATTGAGAATGAAGTTTTTAATTGGCAGTAGTGGGTTCTTTAGGGTTTATTATGTTTCCTACCCTGAGTAGTTCCTTGCATTTATAATACCAAGCCTGAATTCCCTCCAAATGAGCAGATTCAGTCCAATTGAACAGCTTATTGTTTACACCCATGGTAATATTGCCCCTATTGTACAATTTGGGGATAACTTCAATATCTTGATAGGAAAGTCATTGTTATGGTTTATAGGCTTTACAGCTGGGCCAGGCTATTTTTTTTTCTCCCTAAGTAACTTGCACAGTACATTCTAGTAGAATTAGGCTGCATCCTCACGAAAGGGTTCTAGGTCAGTTTTCAAGACCTATGTCAGTGTGTGATGTATTAAGCAATGATGTCTTATCTTAAAATTCTGGGAGTCAACCAAGGGCAATAACTTACATGTTTGGAAGACTTTCTATTTATCCTATTCCATTGATCTACATATCTGCTTTATTGCCAGTACAATGCTATTTTCATTACTATAGCTCTATAATATAGCTTGAATTCTGAGATGTTAATCCTTTCCTCTTTGCTATTTTTTGGACAATATTGTTTTAAGTATCTAGAGTCTTTTATGCTTCCATATGAACTTTTGGATATTTTTCTATTTTTGTGAATAATGACTTACAAATTTTGAATCAGATTACATTGAATCTGCAAATTGCTTTTGACAAGATGAACCAAGAGTCTTGAATTAGTTTATGTAGTACTCTGGAAACTTTCATTCAAAATGTGGTCAGTGAGACAGAATTAATTTTTTATTTGGGATTTGTACGACAATAATGAGTTCCACTACAGACATATTAAAGTGTCACTAGTATTTTAACACAATCACTTGGCAATTTTATATACTTTAAATTATGAGATATATTGCTAGTGCATTTCTCAAACTGTAGACCCAAGAACACATGGAAATTGTTAAGTAGTTTCAGGTACTCTGTAGTGTCAAGGTTAATTTTACAATAATGCCAAGATTTTAGTTGTCTTAGTGTGGTGAAATTATAGATAGTAAAAATGCAAAAGGAAGTACTGAGAAAAAATTGGCCTACTAGCCATGATGTTCTTCACATAGAAACACTAACAATGGAAAAACAATTTCATTTTAGAATATCCCCAGTAATGCAAATAATTTTTATTAATTTCATCATGTTCCTATTCTTGAAAATATATGTGCGGCTGTCCTATGCAGTGCAATATCAACTACAAATAAGATTATTTTGTGGGTAATTATTCACCATGATTAACACAAAGAAGGGTATGTTTTCAAACAAACTACAAAATGAAATAACCACTTTGCAAGAGGTTAAAACATCTCACCATGAAAATGTTACCAAAATACTGGAAATCATCTCCATCTTTGGATAAGGTGATCCAATGTTAAAGTTAATTTTCATAGAAGAATTTTACCAGTCAAAGAACTATAGAAAGAGCAGAAGAAAAGCCAAGGCTACTTTTAATGAAATAAGACTATATGCAAAGAATAATACTTTCCAAAAAGATGCAAAGTATAGGAAATTCATGCTGAAATGTTAGCACTTGAACATTGTAAATTTTATAGTTGAGAGTATGTCATCCCCTTCACATACTTTTTTTTTAATTTTTTTATTCGATATAATTTATTTACATTTCAAATGATTTCCCCATTTCTAGCCCCCCCACTCCCCGAAAGTCCCGTAAGCCCCCTTCTCTTCCCCTGTCCTCCCACCCACCCCTTCCCACTTCCCCGGTCTTTTTTTTTTTTTTTTTTTTTTTCTGACAGGTGTGAGGTGGAATTTCAGTATTGTTTTTTTTTTTTGTCTTTTTTTTATTCGATATATTTTTTATTTACATTTCAAATGATTTCCCCTTTTCTAGCCCCCCACTCCCCGAAAGTCCCATAAGCCCCCTTTTCTCCCCCTGTCCTCCCACCCACCCCTTCCCACTTCCCCGTTCTGGTTTTGCCCTATACTTCTTCACTGAGTCTTTCTAGAACAAGGGGCCACTCCTCCTTTCTTCTTGTACCTCATTTGATGTATGGATTATGTTTGGGGTATTCCAGTTTTCTGGGTTAATATCCACTTATTAGTGAGTGCATACCATGAGTCACCTTTTGAGTCTGGGTTACCTCACTTAGTATGATGTTTTCTAGCTCCATCCATTTGCCTAAGAATTTCATGAATTCATTGTTTCTAATGGCTGAGTAGTACTCCATTGTGTAGATATACCACATTTTTTGCATCCACTCTTCTGGTGAGGGATACCTGGGTTCTTTCCAGCATCTGGCAATTATAAATAGGGCTGCTATGAACATAGTAGAGCATGTATCCTTATTACATGGTGGGGAATCCTCTGGGTATATGCCCAGGAGTGGTATAGCAGGATCTTCTGGAAGTGAGGTGCCCAGTTTTTGGAGGAACCGCCAGACTGATTTCCAGAGTGGTTGTACCAATTTGCAACCCCACCAGCAGTGGAGGAGTGTTCCTCTTTCTCCACATCCTCTCCAACACCTGCTGTCTCCTGAATTTTTAATCTTAGCCATTCTGACTGGTGTAAGGTGAAATCTCAGGGTTGTTTTGATTTGCATTTCCCTAATGACTAATGAAGTTGAGCATTTTTAAAGATGCTTCTCCACCATCCGAAGTTCTTCAGGTGAGAATTCCCTGTTTAACTCTGTACCTCATTTTTTAATAGGGTTGTTTGGTTTTCTGGAGTCTAACTTCTTAAGTTCTTTATATATATTGGATATTAGCCCTCTATCTGATGTAGGATTGGTGAAGATCTTTTCCCAATGTGTTGGTTGCCGATTTGTCCTTTTGATGGTGTCCTTTGCCGTACAGAAACTTTGTAATTTTATGAGGTCCCATTTGTCAATTCTTGATCTTAGAGCATACGCTATTGGTGTTCTGTTCAGAAATTTTCTCCCTGTACCAATGTCCTCAAGGGTCTTCCCCAGTTTCTTTTCTATTAGCTTCAGAGTTGGAAAGGAAGAAGTCAAACTATCATTATTTGCAGATGACATGATAGTCTACCTAAGTGACCCAATAAACTCCACTAGAGAACTCCTACAGCTGATAAACAACTTCAGCAAAGTGGCAGGTTATAAAATCAACTCAAGCAAATCAGTGGCCTTCCTATACTCAAAGGATAAGCAGGCTGAGAAAGAAATTAGGGAAATGACCCCCTTCACAATAGCCACAAACAGTATAAAGTATCTTGGGGTGACTCGTACCAAACATGTGAAAGATCTTTACGACAAGAACTTCAAGACTCTGAAGAAGGAAATGGAAGAAGACCTCAAAAAATGGGAAAACCTCCCATGCTCATGGATCACCAGAATCAATATAGTTAAAATGGCCACTTTGCCAAAAGCAATATACAGATTCAATGCAATACCCATCAAAATTCCAACTCAATTCTTCACAGAGTTAGAAAAAGCAATTAACAAATTCATCTGGAATAACAAAAAACCCAGGATAGCTAAAACTATTCTCAGCAACAAAAGAAATTCTGGGGGAATCAGTATCCCTGACCTCAAGCAATACTACAGAGCAATAGTGTTAAAAACTGCATGGTATTGGTACAGTGACAGGCAGGCAGATCAATGGAACAGGATTGAAGATCCAGAAATGAACCCACACACCTATGGCCACTTGATCCTCGACAAAGGGGCTGAAAACATCCAATGGAAAAAAGATAGCCTTTTCAACAAATGGTGCTGGTTCAACTGGAGGTCAGCATGCAGAAGAATGCGAATTGATCCATCTTTATCACCTTGTACTAAGTTCAAATCCAAATGGATCAAGAACCTCCACATAAACCCCGATCTGGTTTTGCCGAATACTGTTTCACTGAGTCTTTCCAGAACCAGGGGCCACTCCTCCTTTCTTCTTGTACCTCATTTGATGTGTGGATTATGTTTTGGGTATTCTAGTTTTCTAGGTTAATAACCACTTATTAGTGAGTGCATACCATGATTCACCTTTTGAGTCTGGGTTACCTCACTTAGTATGATGTTCTCTATCTCCATCCATTTGCCTAAGAATTTCATGAATTCATTGTTTCTAATGGCTGAATAGTACTCCATTGTGTAGATATACCACATTTTTTGTATCCACTCTTCTGTTGAGGGATACCTGGGTTCTTTCCAGCATCTGGCAATTATAAATAGGGCTGCTATGAACATAGTAGAGCATGTATCCTTATTACATGGTGGGGAATCCTCTGGGTAAATGCCCAGGAGTGGTATAGCAGGATCTTCTGGAAGTGAGGTGCCCAGTTTTCGGAGGAACCTCCAGACTGATTTCCAGAGTGGTTGTACCAATTTGCAACCCCACCAGCAGTGGAGGAGTGTTCCTCTTTCTCCACACCCTCTCCAACACCTGCTGTCTTCTGAGTTTTTAATCTTAGCCATTCTGACTGGTGTAAGATGAAATCTTAGGGTTGTTTTGATTTGCATTTCCCTAATGACTAATGAAATTGAGCATTTTTTAAGATGCTTCTCCGCCATTCGAAGTTCTTCATGTGAGAATTCTTTGTTTAACTCTGTACCCCATTTTTTAATAGGGTTGTTCGGTTTTCTGGAGTCTAACTTCTTGAGTTCTTTATATATATTGGATATTATTCACCAAAATAACATTAAAACAGTGCTTAGTTATAGACATTTGTAATCTCTTCCCCCCCCCCCCAATAAACTATAGTACTCTTTGCAAGGAAAACATGGAATGTGTTTAGCCAATGATAAAATTTATATTTCAATAGAAGCCTGGAATTTTGGGAAATGTGCATCAGCTAGATGAGTTTCACAGTCTCCTAATAAGTCAATTGTTTCATGAGGTTAATTGAATTGTAGAATCAAATATTTCATATCTACAAAATTCAATGAACCAGTAATATCAAAATAACCATTGAATGGTGTTATGAAATCTTCCAGTGGTTGAAATTCTCACTCAAATACAACATAAACCTATGAATTTTAATGTGTTGAAATAGAAGATGTTTACTGATATACATTTAGATCCATGTTGCAACTGACAAAGCTAAAAGCAAATCTTTCACTTTTTGCAAGGGCCTCCTATGGAACCAGTAGCACCATTCTGTCATTTCTTTTGACCCCTTTAACTTGAACTAAAAATAAGCATTCCTTATTATAGTAAGTTACTAAAAGTGTTCCAACCTAAAACATAATATCAACTGTAAATCCTTCTTCCTCAAAAAGCTCACATTCTTATAAAGCTCTATTTTGATTTGCTGAAGACATTCAGAACACTGTACCTAGGACTTCCCCCCCCCTATTGTAAAGAATTTTAGATAAAATATTCTATACTTTAAATTTTTATCAGTAATACAATCATCACAACATACTACTGCTTGTGGAGTATTGGTATGTATGAAAGAACACCCATAATTTTTTAAAAGCCCACTATGCTTTCTTTTAAAATTACTTATTCATGGGACCCTGGTTATTTCAGCCAAAACAACTTATATACCTGATAAAACAGAATCTTGAATAACTATGAACATATTCTACTCTTCCTCTAGGATAGAAAATAACGGAAATTTCAAACTGCAAAATCATGTAATTATTCTTACTAAATAGATACTTTTATTAAAATGTGTAATGATACATAAATTTACTGTTAAGATAAATTAATAGATTATAATTTAAAATTTGATATTGTTGATTATTTTTCTGAGTATAATAATTAGTGAATGTGATCAAGATGTTTGAAAATTACATTTTTGGAACACTGCAGAAGAGTTGTTGAAGCTTGCCCCAGCTCTAACCATTACTTCTTCAATAGCTATAATATAACCAGTCTGGAGTAATCCTCTTATAGAGGATGCACAGGTAAGTGAGCAAACTAAGGAGTCATTTTCTAAAGTATGCTATTTCTTAATTGGATATTTTCTTTATTTACAATTCAAGTCGTATCCCCTTTCCTGGTCTCGCCTCTGAAAACCCCCTATTCCATCCCCCCTTCCCCCACTCACCAACCCACTCATTCCGCCCTGCCCTGGCATTCCTGTTCACTGTGGCATCTAGCCTTCACAGATCAAGGGCCTCTCCTCCTACTGCCTGACAAGGCCATAGTTTGCTACATGTGTGGCTGGGACCATGGGTCAGTCCATTTGTACTCTTTGGTCTGTAGTTTAATCTCTGGGAACTCTGGAGGGGAGATCTGGTTGGTTGATATTGTTATTCTTACTATGGGGTTTCAAACCCCTTTGGCTCCTCCAGTCGTTTCTGTAACTCCTACATTGGGGATCCTATGTTTAGTCTAGTAGTTGGCTGTGAGCATCTGCATCTGTATTTGTCAGGTTCTTGCCGAGCCTCTCAGGAGACAGCTATATTATGCTCCTGTTATCAAGAACGTCTTGGCATCAGTAATAGCATCTGGGTTTGGTGATTGTATGTGGTATTGATACCCAGGTAGGGCAGTCTCTAGATGACCTTTCCTTAAATCTCTGCTTCACACTTTTTCTCTGTATTTCCTCCTGTAAGTATCTTGTTCCCTCTTCTTAGTACTGAAGCACCCACACCTTGGTCTTCCTTCTCCTTGAGCTTCATGTGGTCTGTGAATTGTATCTTGAGTATTCTGAGCTTTTGGGCTAATATTCACTTATCAGTGAGTGTATGTTCTTTTGTAATTGGGTTACCTCACTCAGGATAATATTTTCTAGTTCCATCCATTTGCCTAAGAATCTCATGATGTTGTTTTTTAATAGCTGAGTAGTACTCCATTGTGTAAATATACCACATTTTCTTTATCTATTTCTCTGTTGAAGGATATCTGGGTTATACACTAATACATAGCTATATTTTTATTATGACTATACTTTAAGCTGTAAAAACTTTATGAAATTTGGTTTAAGAGTCGTCTAAGTAAACAAGGGTTTTCTCTCTCTCTCATTCACTCACTCTCACTCTCTCTCTCTCTTTCTGTGTGTGTGTGTGTGTGTGCCTGTGCCTGTATGTATTTTATGTTGTATGTATGTATAGTATGGTATACATACATGTGATATATGCATTTGTTAATGTAAATGCATTTAGATATATGTGCATGAATATACAATCAGTAGGGAATTCAGATTATCATGTCTCCTTTCCTGGACTGTTACTCACTTTTCAAACAGGAACTAGAAAAACCTCATAGAAATTTAATAACACAGATGTTAATGATGAGGAGGCACTCAGTAAATCAATGAGGACCTTTCAAAATGTAAAATGAAATGGAAATGTTTAGCAGAATATTTGGCTTCAGAAAATTCAGATTTAAGAGGAAAGATCTTAGCTACAAGTAACTGTGCATAAAAATGAGAAAAATATAAAATATACCTTTCCAGGAAGCACCTTAACTTCTTACAAACATATAAACTCTCAACACAAAATTACATGGAAGTAATAAATAGAGAACAAATGGTAAAGTAATGAAATGAAGACTAAAAGAATAATAAAAAGAATGAGTGAAGCAAAGTGTTCATTCTTTGAAATCATGAAAAAGTTTTAAGAATGGTTAGCTGAATAATTGAAAGGAAGGACAAAGAAATCTCAAGCTAATGAAATTGGAAAGAAAAAAATGTTGTGTCTTTCTTAGGCTTATTATTGATATGATAAAATACCATGACAAAAAAGCAGGGTGAGAAGCAAAGGGCTTATTTGGATTATACTTTGATATCACTGTCCATCACTGAAGGAAATCAGGACAGGTGCACAAACCTGGAGACAGGAACTGATGCGGGGGCCATGGAAAGTTACTGTTTACTGGCTTGTTCCTCATGACTTGCTGTGCCTGCTTTCTTATAGAATCCAGGAAAATTGGTACTACAAAAAAATGGACTGGGCCCTCCTCCATCAGTCACTAAGAAAATACAATACAGTCATGCATGTAGGCTGATCTTATAGAAGCATTTTCTCAGTTGTTGATTTCTCCTGTCTAATGAGACAGCAGGTGCTGGAGAGGATGTGGAGAAAGAGGAACTCTCCTCCACTGCTGGTGAGGTTCCTAGCTGGTACAACCACTCTGGAAATCAATCTGGCAGTTCCTCAGAAAACTGAGCATGATACTACTGGAGAACCCCATTACCTGGGCATATACCCAAATGATTCCCCAGCATGTAATAAGGACACATGCTCAACTATGTTCATAGCAGCCATATTTATAATAGCCAGAAGCTGGAAAGAACCCAGATGTCCCTCAATCGATACAGAAAATGTGGTGTATTTACACAATGGAATACTACTCAGCAATTAAAAACAATGAATTCATGAAATTTTTAGGTAAATGGTTGAAACTGGAAAATATCATCCTAAGTGAGGTAACCCATTCATAAAAGAACACACATGGAATGCAGTCACTGATAAATGGATATTAGCCCAGAAGCTCTGAATACCCAAGACACAATTAACATATCAAATGATTCCCAAGAAGAAGGATGGAGAGGGCCCTAGTCCTGGAAAGGCTTGATCCAGCATTGTAGAGGATTACCAGGACAGAGAAGGGGGAGGGGTTGACCGGGGAACAGGGGGAGAGAAGAGGGCTTATGGAACTTTCTGGTAGGGAGGAACCAGGAAACGGGAAATCATTTAAAACATAAAGAATATATCTAAAAAAAATGAAGAAAAAAATTCTTAATAAAACATTTGCAAAGTGAATTAAAGAACACACTCAACATTTAATACAATTACTCTCGGTTGCTCCATGGAGGTGGCAGGTATGTCCCTATTGCTGAGGATGTCATCCTCCTCAGACATAGGGACCAGAGGTCCTTGATCTGTGACTGTCCTGAAAGCCTCTTTTCTGAGGACTAGCTTTCATGGTATAGGTGCTGAGAAAGTTTCTAAAGGAAGGATGCAACCAATAATCCTACCAGCTAAGGAACCTATGAATCACAACAACAAACACTATAGCAATATAACCCTAAGTGTGCTATAGGTCACACATATCTTTGGAGTAATCAACAGCTCCCACGTAAGACCCATTCAGAATGGGCAATTACATTTGATACTAGAAAGGCTTTAATTTCCAAATATTAATTATAGCCAATATTTTAATCATTATATTTTTCTTTTTTAATAGGCTATTTTTATTATTTTTATTAGATATATTCTTGTTTTTCTATAATCTTAAAATTTTAATTATAATATGATGTAAAAATTTTCTTTCTTACTCTGTTTTACGCTCTAAAAATACATTAACATTTTAAAAATATTATCCCTCTTCCCAGTTTTCCCTCCACAAGCCCCTATCCCTTCTTCCCTTCCCCTGCCTCTATGAGGGTGCTCCCTACCTGTCCACCCACTCCTAAATTTCTATATTTCAGCAAACATATATTTATCTTCTAATATTTATTGTTAACAACATTTTCCTACTATTATTTGTTATTTTTTACTGTATTTACTGTTAATGATTATGTATCACTGCAGTATATTTCTGTTCATCTTCTTGCTTGGATGTTTAAATTTCATTTACTAAATTTATTCAAAATTCCTTAAAGTTAGGATCTTGAATGATTATTTCTTTTTCTTTATTTTCTAAATTCAATAACTTTGATTTTAGTCTATAATATTCTTTCTTCTACTTGATCTAGTCTGAGATACTTTTGTCCATTTCTTTTATTTAATTTATTTTCCAATATTTCTGTTTCTCTGTCTGTTTTGTAGAATTTTCATTTCCTTATGAATTTATCTCTATGTTGCTGAATTATTGATGTAGATCCTGAATTGAGTTCCTCCTACACCCATCTGTGGATGTGAATCCTCTTTGAAGAGATCATTTTGAAAACTAGACATCTGAATTATTTATTTGGGACTTAAACCATCTCAGTATTTTTAAATGTAACTATTGAGTTATAAACTGTTTTGAGAAGTCACATTTTCTTCAATTTTCAAGTTTCTTTGGTTTCTATGTTTTCATTTTTCAAAGTCATTGGAATAGATACCACTTTTTTAACTGAAAATAAACTTTTCCATAATATATATTCTAATTAGTATTTTCCCTTCCTTATCTCCTATATCCTTTCTCCCTCCCTACCCATCTAACCTTCCTTTTGTCTTCCAGACATTTTGGTTTCAAAATGGTATCATTTTTAAATAGAAGCCTTCTTTAAAGGTCAAGATCCTTACAACTACCAAGAGAAGAGGCATCAGACAACATTAAAAATATTAAGAAATACTTAAATAAATTTAGTAAAAGAAAAATGGAAATATTGGCTACTTTCCCAATAAGGTTAGATAATAAAGAATTTAGGGTACTTATTGAATCAACTTCAAGATTAAAATTATTAAAGATAAGAGCAGGACCAATACAGATGTGATTGTACACAGCCGAACATTGAACCAGGCATGGAGACTGAAATGGGGAAGTTAGGGCACCGACTGTAGGAGCTGAAGGTGTTTGCAACCTCATAGGAAAAACCAGACTCCCCCCCCCACACACAAAGGTCCCAGGGACTAAATGACAAACCAAAGAGTACATAGGGGTTACACATGGCTGCAGCTGGATATGTAGCTGAGGATGGCCTTGTCTGGCATCACTGGGAGGGGAGCCCCTTGGTCCTGTGGAAGCTTGATGACCCAAGATAGGGGAACACTAGGCTACTCAAGCAGTAGTGGGTGGGTAGGTGGGGGAGCACACTCATAGAGGCAGGGGAGGGAGAAGGGGATGGAAGCTTGTGGAAGGAAAACTGGGAAGGGGATAATATTTGAAATGTAAATAAATAAAATAACAAATACATATATGATAATGCTATAGAAACAGATATTATGGCAAGTATAAAAGAGGCCGGAGAAACTATAAGAATACTTGCAATGAAAAAAATAAAATATAGGGAAAGATAAAATGATAAGTATCATCATCATAAATAAACAAGTCATTATTTCTTCATTCTTGAGGAAGAAGAAAACAAAAAGGATATACTTTTTCCTAGACTTGTTTTGCAGTTTTTTATTTGCCCTGTGAGTTAATGGAAGTATTGAGACACTTTTTCCATGTAAGCCAAACAGGTTAGATTAGAAAAGGCTCTTTGAAAGCTGACCTCTGTCCTTCTTTTCCTGCCAACAGGATATTTTGCCAATTTATCTGCTGAATTCTTGTCAGTGTTTTTTCCACATGAGGGACTGCCAATGTAGAGAGTGAAGCAACTGTCCTGAATTTGCTCCCTACAGCTGTACCTCAAGTTGGATGCCTTCTCCCAACAGAAATACTCTGCCAGTGCTGGATTAGAATGTAAAATTCTCAAACAAAGTGTGTGTTTTCTCTTCCCAGATATCTCTGGGTATTAAGAATACTGGAAACTGTCAGACCAAGACAATTTCTTCTGAATGGGGCAAGGCACAAGACAGTAAGTGCTCCTATGTACCCCGGTCAATCACTTTTCTGTCTTAGCCATCATATTCATATTCACACACAGCTATCTCTTTTCTTTCCAGGTGTCAAGTAGATCTAGTTCCTATGTCAGTTTTAATCTGCATAGTGGTATAGAACAATCACATAAGTGGGAGCATGTTTAAAAATCCATACCAAAGTCAAAAATAGATTCTGGTAAATGCACTGATTATGGATAACAGGAAGTGCATAACAAAAGGAGAATGTCATGGTTGTCTCTGGAGGGGCCCTGCCAGAGCCTTGCACATATAGATGTAGATGCTAGCAGCTAACCATTGGTCTAGGCATGGGGTCCCCAGTGGAGGAGTTGGAGGGTGGTCTGGAGGAGCAGAGGTAATAGTTTTTAAAATACAGATTTCTGAGGGCTAGGTGGATGGCTTAACCTTTAAAAAAATCTTGCTGTTCTTTCAGAGGTCCTGTACTCATTTCCTATCACCCAAACGGCAGCTCACAACCATCTATAGCTTCTGGTACAAGGGAGATGATGGCCTCTCCTAACCTTCTTCCTCAGATACTGTACACATGCATTCATGAACATAAAATAAATGTAAAATGTCTTTTTAAAAGTATAGGCCTCCTCCCATTTGGAATTCTAATTTCTGAGCACATACTATTTAAAAAGTTACAGATTGATGTTTCACTCCATGATAGAGAAACAGACTTTTCTTTGGTTGTTGCTATGGTTACCTTTCATTATCTGCTTGTGGCTGGTTGGCTAAGTTTGGTAGGAGTGGCTCATTTTGCCACCCCAAATTTCTGGTGGTTCTACGAAGATTTTTTGTTTTTTGTTTTTTTTTTTTTTTTTTTTATTTGGTTTTTCGAGACAGAGTTTCTCTGTGTAGCCCTGGCTGTCCTGGAACTCACTCTGTAGACCAGGCTACGAAGATTTTTTAATTGTTTGTACATGTTAGCTTTTCTGGTGGAAAGAGCATCATGATTTCCAAACCCATTTGATATCATTTTGTAAACCGCTAACATGAGTCTTAATGCCATTGAGTTGTATTTTAGGACTGATTTTTACCCAAGACATTTTAGCATGTTATAATTTATTTTCATTTAATACAAATGTTTAAATATCTATTGTAATTTCTTAGTCAAATTTGCTTTATTATAAATTTTAGTGAATTAAGTATATTTAGAGACAATTATGAGACCATGTTTTATATGATATATATTCTTATAATGTATGAATTATGTGTTTTATAATAGTTGATATAACCATGTAATTATAGTTTGGTCTCAGTTACAGACATTCCCTGTGAACAACAGAAAAGTCATTCTGCTTTGTTGAAGATGGTATGTCATAAATCTCAATAAGATAAATATGATTTATATTAACATTTACCAATTTCCTCCTTACTTAAACTGTCAATTATCAACACAGAACAAAAGCCATCGAATGCATAAACAGTTGTCTGCTCCATTTGCAGTTCTATACAATATGCTCCATGCATTTTGAACTCACTTTTCTTATGAACATTAATGTAGGGAATTATGATTTTTGCTCTCAGTTTTATGTCACACTATTTCTGTGTATCTATATGCTCTCTCAAGTCTGATTGTCTGAAATCACTACATCAACTCAAGCTTTCTTATTTTTATTTTCTCACAAGAGTGCTTCTTTTAAGTAATTAAATATTAACAGAAGTAGTTACATATTCAGTGTTACCATTTTTGTCAAAAATTAATTCCAAGATTCAGCTACTGAGACTAATTAAAGAATTATTCATCAGTGAAATATTGTTTCATAATGAGTTGCTTGAAATTAAACTTCTCAATATAGTAATTGATACATAATTTGAAACATTAAAACTTTATGCCGAGAGTGTTTGGCTATGCTGCATTTTAAGTGTCATTTTATTTGAACCAGGTAATTTTCCCATTGTGGTTAATAAATGATATTCTTACATAAAATACTAAATGTTGTTTGTTATCATTATAATTGTTATTTCTATGTTTTTGAAATTTTATGGCAGGTAAGGTCATGTAATTGTTTAGAACTTCATTTGCTGATGTTTATCATAATTCTCCATGAAGGAATAAAAATTTTGACTTTCTAATGAAACAACTGAAAACCTGAATAGGGCAAATATTTTCAACATGTTGCTTGTCACCTTTTGTGATTTCCAAGGTCTATCTTGGGTGCTGTTCTATTGAATTAATATGAGTGTTTGAGTGTGTGTGTGTTCACCTGTTATTACTTTTTTCTTTTTTCAAATTGAATATATTCTTCATTTACATTTCATATGCTAAGACCTTCCCAGCTTTCCTCCCTCCCCGAAAACCCCCTACCCCTCCTCCCGCCCCCTGCTTCCAAGTATATGCTCCTTCACACGACCTACTCTCATCTCCCCTGCCCCATCGATTTCCCTTTGTTGGGGCATCTATTGAGCCTTCATCACCATCTATTGAGAGGACCTCTCCTCCCACTTATTCCCAACAAGGCATTCCTCTGCCACACTTTTGGCTAGAACCATATGTATCCCATGGTTGATGGTTTAATCACTGAGACTCCTGGGACATCTGGGTGACTGACATTATTGTTCTTTCCATGGGGCTGTAAACCCCATCAGTTCCTCCAGTCTGCCCTCCAACTCCTCCATTGGGGACCCCACAGTCCACTGACTGGCTGCTAGCATCTCCTTCTGTATCTGTAAAGCTCTGGTAGGTCCACTCCAAAGACAATCATAGCAGATTCCTTTCAGTATGCACAACTTGTTGTCCATAATAGTTTTGGGTTTCTGTGACTGGTTATAGGATGAATCCACAGGTAGGGCAGTCTCTGGGTGGCCTTTCCTTTGGTCTCTGCTCCACACTTTGTCTCCATTATTGCTACTGTGAATATTTTGTTCCCTTTCTGAGAGGAACCAAAGCACCCTTACTTAAGTACTCCTTCTTAAGCTTCCTGTAGTCTGTAAATTGTAACTTGTTCATTTTGAGCTTTTGGGCTAACATCCATTTATCAGTGAGTACATGCCCTGTGTGTTCTTTTGTGATTGGGTTACCTCACTCAGGATGACACGTTTTAGTTCAGTCCATTTGCCTAAGAACTTCATGAATTCATTGTTTTTAATAGCTGAGTAGTACTCCATTGTGTAAATGTACCACAGTTTCTGTATCCATTTCTCTGTTAAAGGACATCTGGTTCTTTCCAGCTTCTGGCTATTACAAATAGGGCTTCTATGAACATAGTGGAGCATGTGTTCTTATTACCTGTTAGATAATCTTCTGGGTATATGCCCAGGAGTGTTATAGCTGGGTTCTCAGATAGTACTATGTCTAATTTTCTGAGGACTCACCAAACTGATTTCCAGAGTGATTTTACTAGCTTGCAATCCCACCAACAATGGAGAAGTGTTCCTTTCCCCCCACATACTCTCCAGAAACTGCTGTCCCCTGAGTTTTTCATCTTAGTCGTTCTTACTGGTGTAAGGTGGAATCTCAGTGTTGTTTTGATTTGCATTTCCCTAATAACTAAGGATGCTGAACAATTCTTTAGGTGCTTCAGAGCCATTTGAGTTTCCTCAGTTGAGAATGTCCTGTTTGGCTCTGTACCCCGTTTTTAATAGGGTTATTTGAGTCTCTGAAGTCTAACTTCTGGAGTTCTTTGTATACCTTGGATATTAGCCCTCTATTGGATGTAGGATTGGTAAAGATATTTTCACAATCTGTTGGTTACCGTTTTGTCCTATTGACAGTGAGTGTCCTTTGCCTTACAGAAGTTTTGCAGTTTTATGAAGTCCCATTTGCCGATTCTTGTTCTTAGTGCATAAGCCATTGCTGTTCTATTCAGGAAATTTTCCTCTGTGCCCATGTGTTCAAGGTTCTTCTCCAGTTACTCTTCTATAAACTTCAGTGTGCCTGACTTTATGTGTAGGTCCTTGATCCACTTGGACTTGAGCTTTGTACAAGGAGATAAAAATTGGTCAATTTGCAATTTTCTGTGAGCTGATCTCCAGTTGATCCAGCACCATTTGTTAAAAATGCTGTCTTTTTTTCCACTGGAAGTTTTTAGCTCTTTTGTCAAATATCAAATGATTGTAGGTACGTGGGTTCTTTTCTGAGTCTTCAGTTCTATTCCATTGAGCTTCCTTCCTGTCTCCATACCAAGACCAAAACAGTTTTATCAATATTGGTCTGTATTAGAGCTTGAGGTCAGGGATGGTGATTTCCCCAGGAGATCTTTTTTGTGGAGAGTAGTTTTTGCTATCCTGTTTTGTTGTTGTTGTTGTTGTTCCAGATGAATTTGAGAATTGCTCTTTCTAGCTCTATGAAAAAATTGATTTAGAATTTTGATAGGGATGACATTAAATCTGTGGATTGCTTTTGGTAAGATGTCCATTTTTTACTATATTAATCCTGCCAATCCATGAGCATGGAATATCTTTCCATCTTCTGAGATCTTCTTCAATTTCTTTCTTCAGAGGCTTGAAGTTCTTGTCATAAGGCTCTTTCACTTGCTTGGTTAGAGTCACACCAAGGTATATAGTATTATTTGTGACTATTTTGAAGGGTGTCATTTCGCTAATTTCTTTCTCAGCTTGTTTATCCCTTGAGTAGAAGAAGGGTACTGATTTGTTTGAGACTTTGCTGAAGTTTTTTATCAGTTTTTGGAATTCTCTGATGGAATTTTTAGGGTCACTTAACTATAAAACCATATCATCTGCAAATATTTTATATGTGCAAATATGTGATATTTTGACTTTTTCATTTCTAATTTGTATCCCTTTAATCTCCTTTTGTTGTCTAGCTGTTTTAGCTAGAACTTCAAGTTCTATTGAACATATGGGGAGAGTTTCGGCAGCCTTGTCTAGTCCCTGATTTTAGTGGGATTGCTTAAATTTTTCTACATTTAGTTTGATGTTAGCTATTGGTTTTCTTTTTTCTTTTTTTATTTGATATATTCTTTATCTACATTTCAAATGATTTCTCCTTTTCAGGATGCCCTCTCCCTGAAAGTCTCATAAGTCCTCTTCCCTCCCTGTTCCCCAATTAACCCCTTCCTTCTTCCCTGTCCTGGTATTCCCCTATACTCTTGCCCTGAGCCCTTCTAGGACCAGGGGCTGCTCATTCCTTCTTCTTTGGCATCATTTGATATATGAATTGTTTCCTGGTGATTGGTTTTCTGTATATTGCTTTTACTATACTTAGGTATGGGCCCTGAATTCCTGACAGTTCCAAGACTTTGAATATGAAGGGATGCTCAATATTGTCAAATGCTTTTTTAGTGTCTAATGATATGATTATGTGTTTTTTTCTTTGAGTTTGTGTATGTAGTTGATTACATTGTTATAATTCCATATATTGAACCATCCCTTCATCCCTGGGATAAAGCCTACTTGATCATGGTCAATGATCATTTTGATGTGATCTTGAATTCAGTTGGCAAGAATTTTATTGAGTACTTTTGCATCAATATTCATAAGAGAATTTGGTCTAAAGTACCCTTTCTTTGTTTGGTCTTTGTTAGGTTTAAGTATAAGCGTAATTGTGGCTTCATAGAATGAGTTTGGAGTGTAGTGTCCCTTCTGTTTCTATTTTGTGGAATAGTTTGAAGAGTATTCATATTAGGTCTTCTTTGAAGGTCTGATAGAATTTTCCACTACACCCATCAGGTCCTGGTAATTTTTATTTGGTTGGGAGACTATTAATGGCTGCTTCTATTTCTTTGTGGGTTGTGGGAGTGTTTAGATGGTTTATCTGATCCTGTTTTAACTTTGGCACGTGGTATGTGTCTATAAAATTACCAATTTTATAGAGATCTTCCAATTTTGTTGAGTATAAGCTTTTGTAGTAAGATCTTATGAGTTTTTGAATTTCCACAGCTTCTGTTGTTATGTCTTCCTTTTCATTTCTAATTTTATTAATTTGAGTACTGACTCTAGACCCTCTGGTTAATCTGGCTAAGGGTTTATCAATCTTGTTGATTTTCTCAAAGAACCAGCTCTTGGTTTTGTTGATTCTTTGTACAGTTCTTCTTTCTATTTGGTTGATTTCAGCCCTGAGTTTGATTATTTCCTGCTGTCTACTCCTCTTGGGTGTATTTGCTCCTTTTTGTTCTCAAGTTTTCAGGTGTGCTTTCAAACTTCTAATGTAAGCTCTCTCCAGTTTCTTTTTGGAGGCACTTAGAGATATAAATTTTCTTCTTACCACTGTATTCATTGTGCCCTGTAAGTTTTGGTATAATGTGTCTTCATTTTCATTAAATTCCAAAACGTCTTTAATCTATTTCTTTATTTCTTCCTTGACCAAGCTATCATTGAGTAGAACATTGTTCAGCTTCCATGTGTAGTGTATTTCCATTGTTTTTGTTGGAATTTAAGACCAGCCTTAGACCATGATGATCAGATAGGGTGCTTGGGTTTATTTCAATCTTCTTGTATCTATTGAGGCCTGTTTTTTGTTTTTTGTTTTTTGTTTTGTTTTGTTTGTTTTTTTTTTGACCAATTATATGGTCAATTTTGGAGAAGGCCTCATGGGATGCTGAGAAGAATGTATATTCTTTGACTTTACAATGAAATGCTCTATAAATATCTGTCAGATCCATTTGGTTCATTACTTCTGTTAGTTTCACTACTGAGAGTGGGTTATGGAAGTCTCCCACTATTATTATGTGGAGTGTGATGTCTGCTTTTAGCTTTAGTAAAATTTCTTTTATGAATGTGGGTGCCCTTACATTTGTAGCAAGTTGTTCAAAATTGAGAGTTAATCTTGGTAGATTTTTCCCTTTACCACTATGAAGTGTCCTTCCTTGTCTTTTTGACAACTTTTGTTGAAAGTTGATTTTATTTGATATTAGAATGGCTACTTCAGTTTGTTTCTTGGAACCATTTACTTGGAAAAAAATTTTCCAACCTTTTACTCTGAGGTAGTGTCTGTCTTTGTCACTGAGGTATGTTTCCTATATGCAGCAAAATGTTGGGTCCTGTTTACGTATCCAGTCTGTTAGTCTATGTCTTTTTATTGGTGAATTGAGTCCATTGATATTAAGAGATATTAAGGAAAAGTGATTGTTGCTTTCTGTTATTTTTGTTGTTATAAGTGGAATTATGTTTGTCTATCTTCTTTTGGGGTTGTTGGAAGATTACCTTCTTGTTTTTTCTAGTATGTAGTTTCCCTCCTTGTGTTGGTATTTTCAGTCTATTATCTTTTGTAGAGCTGGGTTTGTAGAAAGATATTGTGTAAATTTGGTTTTGCCATGAAATATCTTGTTTTCTCTGTCTATGGTAATTGAGAGTTTTGCTGGGTATAGTAGCCTGTGTTGGCACTTATGTTCTCTTAGGGTGTGCATGACATCTGCCCAGGATCTTCTAGCTTTTCTGGTATGATGGTGTATCCAGGACTTGCCATGGTGGGAGAATTGGCTTCTAGTGATGCCATGTTACCTTGGTTTCTGTTGCTTATGTTCTTTTGCTTGCCTCCTGCCATCTGATTATCTCTAATGCTACCTGTCCTCAATACATTTGACTGTAGCCCATTCTTCCTGTGATCCTGGTTGTATCAGAACTCCTGAGAATCCAGCTGTATCTATGGTCTTGTGATTCTGGGATCCTGTAATCCTGAGATCCTGGGTGTGTCAGATTTCTTGGGAGTCAAGTTTACACAGGAGCCCTTGGATCTTGGTGTAACCAAGCTCCTGTGTGCCAGGGATCCTCTGATCCAGTGATCCTGTGACCTTGGGTGTGTTAAACAGCTTGGGAGTGGAGCTTCCTCTGGGTTTTGCTGGACTAGCTGGGGAATTTCCTCCCAAGGTAAACCAGCCCAGATGGAAAGGAACCCAATCCACTGGTTGGGCAGGATTCATGAGTCCCTGGGTCCCACTGGACCCAGCTACTCCCAGTGGTGTTGAGATAGATGTTAAGTCTTACTCACCTCTGCTCCTAAGATCCTGGACCTGTTAACATGCCTGGGAGCAGAGGTTCCTCTATTGTGTTGTGGTGCTGCCTGCAAAATTTGCTAACAATATAAACCAGCCCAGGGGAAAAGGTCTTCTTTAGACTCCAGACATTTTAACTATGTGTGCTTTGGGACAAAGAAAATCAAGTGATATCCTAAACTTAAAAATACACTCCAGTAATTTTAATTAGTTTTCATGAAGACAATAGGTTTACTATAGAAGCTAATGGCCAATGGCTATTTAAATGGAAAAATGATAACACATCTGTGTTCTGTTCCCCATATACAATCCATCTTACCACAATCATGATCATGTTGTAGTCAACTATTCCTCAGTATAGTTGCAGATTCCTCAAAATTTCATTTTACAATCTCAGTAACTTTTTACATGGGAGATAGTCCTTATACAACTAGGGTAAGTCATTAACATCTGTATTTAAGTATTCTTAGTTTTTCCCGCTATAGGTTTTGATTTGTGTGTGTGTGTGTGTGTGTGTGTGCCTCCCTTCCTAAACTTCAAAGCCATGTTTTTCCCTGTGACTTCTGTTCTCTGACTGTTCAGGAAATGATCATGATTTTCAGCATACCCACTTTTCTTTTGTTCTAATAATAAGAATGACAACTTCCAAAATTATCATGTCAGACTTCAAACTGAAAGTCAAAAGACACAGTTCGAAACAGAGTTTCAGCTTCATGTAGCCAAACATTGTGATGTTAGCAACTAATTTTTTAAATTTGCCTCATCTGGAGATAAACCATAAATAACATTACTCATCTTTCTTTATCATGACAAGCAGTAAGTCTACAAAAATTCTAAGTCTATTTTCTACTCTCTGGTAATTATTTTAATAATAACCAATATACAGTCTGTCATGAAGCATTTTCTGAATTTTTTATAGTGAATTCTCATATTCCTTTATGTCATGTAACATTCTTTCATAACTAACAAACTATATTAGAAACACAAAATTTCTCCTTCACATAAATTCTGTACTTGACTCATAAATTTTGCATTTAGTTAGGAATGCATCAAATCAATATGAAATAGATAGAATGAATTTTTTATTGTCTTAGAGTTCATACAGATAAATGAAATGAGATGATATGGCCCTGAAAATGATGCATTTCACCAATTCAGTAATTTTGTTGATGTTTTTTCAAGTCCACATCATAGTTTACTAACACCATTCATTAATTTCTGCAGTTCACTTATGTCTACATTAAGAGAAATGCCTATGACTTTATTATTCTTTGAACAATAATAGAGCCAGAATACACTGCCTGTTAGTCTACTTGCATTTTTAATACATGATCTGTGTCAGTTTAACCTCTTTCAGTAGATCTAGCATAGTAAAATATTATCCTTCATATTTTGTGTGTCATAAGTTATGTAAAACTAATAATACACTGCACTGAGAACACATCTTCTGCTGAGTTGAATGACTGAGAAAACCTGCCACAAAAGAACTAAATATAGCCTATGAATTCTTTCTTATTGACATCTACAATTACATAATGGCTTTATGGAACATATTTAAAGGAAATTAACCATTTATACATGAAAGATTAGGACTTAAAACACTTACTAAAATAACAACCCCAAATAAACAGGAAATGATATTTCCAGTATTGTGACCTCCCTGCCCCCCACACAGATAATTTTACTTTTTATTTTTTGGAACAGGGTCTCATGCAGCCCAGACTTGTTTGGAATTTGCTCTGCTATGTAGGTGAAACTTGCCTTGATCTCTTAGTTACTTCATTTATTGAACACTGCTATTGTAAGTGTGTAACACTATACCTGACCAATATTTTGTCTTCTATGTTTACTTTTTCAGTAACTACACTGCAGTAATGGAAAGATGACTATTAATGTAGAAAATTGGTATCAAAATTAGGTCTCTTATTGTAGTTATACCTGAGGTCATAGAACAGCTTGTAAAAATTGTTTGTGGGAAAAGCTTGGAAAAAGTAACTAGAGAAAGCCTAATTTCTTTAAATAAAGCTTGTTAGGTGATGTTGGTCAGGATTAAAAATATATTTCCAAAAGAAGAAGATCATTATTGTGAATCAACCTAAATTCCACTACTATTTAATTAAAGCAAAGAATTTGGAAGCCATTTGTTTATGTCATTGTGGCAGGTCATGGATTTCAGGTGATGGGATATTTCATCTTATAGAGTAAGTTCTTTGTTACTGGATATCTTATTTACATTTTAAATGTTATCCCCTTTTCTAGTTTCTCCTCTGCAATCCCCATATCTCATCTCCCTCCCCTGCTTCTATGATGGTGTTCCCCCACCTATCCACTCCTACCTCAATGCCCTAGCATTCCACTTCAGTGGGACATCAAGCCCTCACAGGACTAAAGGCCATAGAGAAACTTTCAAAGCAATAAGTTATTCAGAATATTATATGTTAATTACTGGCTACTTTAATCCAAAATGTGATGGTAATCAGTAGCAAAGAGGAGCAAAGAGAGAAGACTTCACATTTTCATTTTGCCAAGAACCAAACCCTTACAAAAATATAGTTCAGTAGATTACAATTGCCAGCATGAGTTGAAAAATAAGTACTTTGCCTCACTACAAGAAGAACAGCATTGCACATCTCAGAAACATGCACTGCTACTCTGCTAACCACATATTCAATATTGTGGAAATGCAAATGAAGTATCCACTTTAATAAAAACCTTCTCTCTACCCTAAATTAGTGTATTATTTCTAATAAGAGAAAAAACCAAAAATCAGATGATATTGTTATCTTAACCAGCACAATTTTTTATATTCTTATATTCCCATTACTACTGAAGCAACGAGTATAACTTATGAGACATGTAAGCTTCAGAGGTAGACACTATTATTCACTATGATTTTTTTTATAAAAGGAGTAAATAGTATTTTTCATTAAGGATTAAGCAAAGTTTCACATTCATATTTAGCTTTGTATTTAGTGATACTAATATTAATTAAAATAATTGATTCCTATGACAGTGTCAACATTAAGTAGGTAGCACACAGTATTTTCTCTTTCACCATTACGGGCAAATTGGTAACATATTTGTGGTGAATGCTTTAATAAGTTGCATTTAAATTAAGACTTGTTTTGCACATACTATATATCAAATTCATTTTATTTTACACAAATAGTGGTGAATTGATGGCAAGTAATAGTGAACATAAGTAAGAATATCTTGTAAACTTTTTTATTCAAATAATCTTAATGAAAATGAATACATTTAATTATCCATGATCCTTTAAATCTGTTAGGAGGAAAATTGCAATGTTATGCTCACCAACACAAAGTAAAGAAGTAATGAACTTGAAGACCATGAGTAGAAATTAGCCAGTTAGATAAACACAAAGAAACAAGAGTGAAGAATATGAAGTATAAGATATACCTGAGACAGGAGCTATCATCAAGCACATGAATATATGATAAAGGAGTGTCTCAGAAAGGAGAGGGGTGGAGGGAGTGACAGTGATGGAGAAACAGAAAGGGGGCTTATTTAAAGGAATATTAGGTGGGAATGTGTAAATCTTGGAAAAGAAACAAATAGATATCCATATTCAAAAATCTCTGTGGATCTCAAGTAAATATAAAGAGTACATAGAGACACATTGTAATAAATTTGTCAAAAATTAATAGTAAAGAAAGATACTCAAAGCATCAAGAGGATAAAGGCTCAACAATTTCCAATAAATGTTATAATTCAGCACCTTTGTAAGAAATAACTTTGCAGACTAAGTAGAAGAATGGCAAGACATCAAAACTTGAGTACTAAAAGGTCAGTTTAAAATATTATATTGCAAAGCTTGAAGAAAAAAAAAAGAAATAGTTTCCCAGGCAATAATAGAACTGAGCTTTGAATGGAGTCAAAATGAAGGAAATTAATATCATAAAAACATATGGAAGTACAAACCCACTGGTTGTGCTAAAGTCATAATTAAACCTAGAATAATAAATTTATATAATTGTAATAGGCAAATCATCAATATTTACTGCATAAATATAAATAGTAAATATAGTCATAAACAATGATTACTAAAATAAATTTTAATAAGCATACTTCCAAAAAATATCAGCAAGTTTTTCAGTCATTCTTTGTGTCATTATGTTTCCATTTCATTGTGCCCTGAACTTTATCATTTCCTTCAACCCACTGATACTGAATTTGGCTTGTTAATTTTTAAAATCTCATTCATGTTTGTGTGTGTGTTTGTTTGCATGCACATGCCACCACAAACATATGGTGGTCAGAGGATAATTTATTGCAGTCATTTATCTTCATCTACCTTGTGGATCACAGAGAGCCCTGGTACATCCTTTTCCTCTTGGTTTATTTAGGAATTTAGTTTTTCTAAAACAATATTTCTCTTTCAATCATTAGTACATTCATTCTCCTTAGAGCAATGGTGTGTGCTACCATGATAGAACTCAGGTAGTAAGGTTTGGTTGTAAGTGTCATTCTTTACCTTTGAACCACCCTCTTGTGTTTGTAAACATGAGTAATTGTAATTATAAACTTCTTTCTTAGAACAACTTTCATCATATACTGAAGATTCTAAGATGAATGCTTTCTTTTAATTTTATTCAGAAATTGTTTTCTTATTTCTTTCCTCACTTGACTGATAGCCTATTTTCTTCAATCCCTCAGTTTGTATACTTTCTGTAGTTCATCTTCTTGTTCATTTTATTTTATTCCATTATGTTAAAATAGAATATAGGAAATTATATATCTTTGATTATACTCATTAAGATTTGCTTGGTGCTTTAAAATGGTAACTGAGCAGAACTTCCATTGACTACTGAGATGAGTGCATATAATGCTTTGTTAAAATGGGAAGTTCTGTAAATCTCTCTTTAATTCATTTGCCTCTATTCATACATACTCTACTGAGATTCATATACACCTTTCTGAAGATGACATACATGCAATAATTTTGACCTTTATATATATTAGATATCCTAGGTTTCCTTTGAAATATCAAGTAGAAGCAACCATGACCCTTGAATTCCACATATATGGTTGGTTTCAAACTCTTCCAGGAATACTAACTGTACTGAAAATATTGGAACCATTGCTCTAAGAACACTGGGTAAAATAATTGTTGAAAAAAAGAATACTGCCTTAGGGAACATAATTTCCTAAATCAAGCAGGAAGAAAATGATACCCCAAGTCTCTCTTCTCAAACAATTTTATGGGAGGTGGAGAGATGGCTTAGAGGTTAAAAATGCATGTTAATAATTCAGAGAATAGAATATGATTCCCAGAACCCATGTGGGGTTTTTCAAGACCACTTGTCAATTTAGATTCTGAGAATTGTACATGTCTGGCATGGTCTCCCTATCATGTTATGGGTCTCATGTTAAGCCAAATATTGGCTGACCACTTCCACCAGTTCTGAGCCAATATTGTCCCAGCACATCTTGCCAACAGAACAGATTTATAAGTCAAGGGATTTGTGTCTATATTGGTATTCATGTTTTATCTTTTTATAGCCCACAGAGTACTTTGCAGCATCAAAGGGATTAGAACCAAGGCATAAAGTTCAATACAGGCATCAGACCGACCTCTCTACTTTTAATGAACTGTGTAGATTTCCTTGGCAATGGGGCCCCACTGTCAGTTTTCAGAGAGCAACCCTGTATCCTAGGATCAGCCTGGGGAATTTTCATGGATGTCCATGGGGCTCCTCATTATACAACTCAACTGAGTGCAACTACTGTCCACCATAGGTTATAAAAGATAGCTAGTTCACACTCCTTATATTCTATTACTAGAAGTCCTCACAAGGTACCCTCATAGATTCCAGGAAGTTTCCAATCACTAGGTTTCCACATTAAATCCAAAATGTCCCTAAATTTCAGTTGTCCATCCCTGTACTCTCTTCCTCTGTCCTTTCCCTCCCTACGTGATCCTTGGTTGGTGATCTATTTCCTGGGAGCACTGGATTGTCTAGGCAGCTGATGTAGCTCTTCCTATGGGGTTTCAATGCCCTTCCACTCCTCCAGTCCTTTTTCAGCCTAATGGTTGGCTCCAAGCATTCATATTTGCATTGGTCAGTTGCTGGCTGAACCTTCCTAGGAACAGCCATTGTGTTTATTCAACTTCTCCAGGACTATTGATTCTATCTTGATTATTATTCACTTAACAGCTGAAATTCTTTTATAAGTGAATACATATACCATTTTTGGCTTTATGGGTCAGTGTAATGTCACTCAGGATGGTTTGGTTTCTAGGTGCATCCATTTGCCTACAAATTTCATGATGTCATTTTTTAAATATCTGAGTAATACTCCATTGTGTAACTTTGTCACATTTTCTTTATCCATTCTTCAGTTGAGGGATATCTAAGATGTTTCCAGTCTCTGGCTATTATAAATAAAGTAATAATGAATGAGTTTATTATTTATTCATAATAAAGTCATAGTTGAACAGGTGTCATTGTGGTAGAATGGAAAATCCTTTGGGTAATTACCTAAGAGGGGTATAGGTGAGTTATGACATACATATTTCCCCAATTTTCTGAGTAATCACCACATTAATTTTCATATTGCCTATACAAGGAATGGAGGCGTGTTCTTTTTGGTCCCACAAGCAATGGAGGCGTGTTCTCTTTGGTCCACATCCTTGCCACTTGTGTTATTGATCTAAGCCATTCTGACAGGTATAAGTTGGAATCACCAAGTAGTTTTTATTTGCATTTCCCTGATGACTAAAGTTGCTGAACATGTTTTAAAGTTCTTCTCATCCCTTTGAGATTTCTCTTTTGAGAATTCTACTCAGATGTATACCCCATTTTGAATGGATTGCTTAGTTTGTTGCTGTCTAGTTTCTTGAGTGCTTACTGTATTTGGAATATTAACCCCTTGTCAGTAGGTGACAAAAATCTTTTTCGATATATAAAGGGAGAAAAAAGAATCTTCAACAAATGGTGTTAGTCTAACTGAATATTGGTATATAGAAGGGTGCAAGTAGACCTTTATCTATTGCCCTGAACAAAACTCACATCCTAATGGATCAAAGATCTCAACAGAAAATGAAATATACTAAACCTGATAGACGACAAAGCAAGGAATAGTCTTGAATGCAGTGGAATGAGAGATAGTTTCCCGATGAAAGCACCATCAAAGTAGACACTAAGATCAAAGTTAATAAATGGGGCTTCAGGAATCTGAAAAGTTTCTGTAAAGCAAAGGATACCATCAATAGGACACAATGGCAGACTACCAAGTGGGAAAACTATTATCAACACTCTATATCTGAGTGATTTCTTTTAAATTTATACATATCAATTACCCCATGCCTTTCAACTCTACCTCCATCAAAGCAATAGAAGAGAGAAAATATATTTTTTTACAGTATGTCAAGAATGTCTTTGAGTCTACATAGAATCATTGTCTTCACTGCAAAATTTAATGATACTATACTTATTGTCTGTTTTTACTAGTATTCTTGTCTAAATGTCCCTACCATAATTTATTCATAAACGCTATTCAGAGTTCAAGACGTTCTCAAGTCTTCACAATACAAATTTACCAAACTCATCCAATGAGCCAAATTAAAATGTTTCTCTACATCACTAAAGTTATTACAGCAATATTGGAATTTCTTAGCAAAGATTTTCCATGCCACACAAGTTTCTATTACCTGAGAGTAATAAGCTTATGGTTAATGTACATTTTGTTGCTTATAATTCTGTGTCCTTACTAATTATCAATTGGCTCCCTTATTTTGAGATTTGTGGCTAGGTAGGTTATCATGATAGCAGTAGGACAGCCCCTCACTTTCTTAAAATTTAGAACATAGATGTGCCTCATAATGTCTTCATGTCTGACCATGACCTATGTTCAAAGCTTCTATAGTCTCTTAGTAGTATCAATTTAACTATCAACATGGGCATTTGGGGACACATTCAAAATACTAACTACAGCAGATTTAATTTTAAAATCCTCACGTGCCCCAGCACAAATTTCCTAATTTTGTTAATAGGATTTGAAAACATGCTGAAGAGCAATTCTTGGAATTTTTAGTGCATGACTTTTGATATCTTTTATATAGTTTGATATGCAAGTATTCATGCAATAAATAGTTAAATGAATTTACTTATTCTCATCAAGTGAAAATTAATTCTCATCAAAGGAAAAAATACTAGAATTATAAAATAAAAATTCAAATGAGTATTTACATCGGCTTGAACAGAATTATGTTCCTCATTAAATCAAATTTTGACATGTTGAGTTTTTTTTCTTAAATTAAAGAGAGAGTTCTTAAATCAATTCTTTTTATTTATTTATTTATTAATTTGCTCATCATACACTAGTGCCCAAATTATTTGTCAGGGTTTTAATGATCCACCTGAACATAATAGTTGAATAAGCATCTCATTGCTCATGGGGGGAGAGAGAGACAGGCAGAGAGAGGCAGAGAGAGAGGGGGAAAAGGAGGGAGAGGGAGAGGAAGAGGGAGAGGAAGAGGGAGAGGGAGAGGGAGAGGGGGAGGGGGAGAGGGAGAGAGAGAGAGAGAGAGAGAGAGAGAGAGAGAGAGAGAGAGAGAGAGAGAGAGAGATCAAGCTAGAGTTACAGAACATGTACTTCTTTTGTCTCTTTTCTCTCAGTATTACACTGACATCATTGGAATCAACAGATTCAGACATTTGCTAATTTCAGTATCTTGTTACATTATTGTATTGATTAAAGAACATCACTGACACAATGGTCTTCCATTTCTATCTCATTAGATTCTATTTCCTCAAATGATGTCATTTCAAGTCAGTTAGTTTTTAGTTGTTGTTTTATCACCTTAGCTTTTATTAGTGTCATTGTTTACAAGTAATGAATTCAAATACTGATATTAATCCTATGAAGATTTAAATATTAACCAACTTTCTTTGTGGATATATAATTATTTGGGGCACGAAATAAACATCACATATTAAATAGAGAATTTCTCATCTCAGAAATGCTGTTAATATTTAGTTATTTATTCACATGAAACACACTGGAATATGATATACTTGGAGAATGAGAATTTCTGTTTAATAAAATATTCTTGCTAAGGTAGATTTGCCCTTTCTAATTATGATTCAGTGATTCATAAGACACACCAGGCATGAAAATATGAAAAGAACTTGCAGAATTGGAGAAAGTATTTGCAAATCATGTTCTTGATAAGTACCTGGCATATAAACTGTATAAGAAATTCCAACTCACAATGAAAATAAAAGTGCAATTAAGTATAGGAAAATGAATTTGGGCTGAAATTTCTACAAAGAGTTTAAAATGTGGTAGTGCCTTTGTCATCTCCAGATGAGGTACATGGAAACAGGAAGATTAGTTCAGTGGCATTGTTGGGCACCTACTAAAGGTCAAGGTCAGCCTGTGATATATGAGATCCTTAAAAATACATAGGCATAAATTAAATTGTTTAAAAGCTTTGTTAGTCCTTTGTAATTTTTTGTTACATTTACTTATTTATTGCCGTAGGATCACCAGGACATACATGTAAAAAAATAAAAGATAATTTATAGGCACAGTCCTTTTGTACCAAGGGGATCATGAGGATTAAACTCAGGTCTTCAGCCCTGGCAGGAAATATCTTTACTGTCTGAGCCATTTCAGTTACTACTCAGAAACAGTTCTTTTTTGTTTTGTTTTGTTTTCAAACAAAAAAAAATCATATAAAACCTGATACTATAAAAACTATATAAAATGACATTAAAATATTCTATCATCATTAATTATCAAGTTAGTATAAATCAAAATCATATTGAAATGTTAATTTGTACCCCTAGCATAACTACTAGAAAGATGGGGCTGCCATCTTTGCTCCTGTGATTAAGCAGACAGGTACAGTCAGGAACACAGGGAACACTTGAGTGTCAGAACAGTTGGGTTATGGTCTGCCAGGACCCCACCAGCACCCAGCAGCTGCGAAGCACCACAGCACTCTATACCAGGGGAAAGCAGGTCACCAGGGGTGCAGAGACAGGCTTGAAGGCACACAGGAGGAACAAGCACCAGTCAGAGACAGCAGGACCAACACCAGAGATAACCATATGTCAAAAGGCAAATGTAGGAACATTACTAACAGAAATTAAAGCAATATGGAAACAGCCAAACCCAATTCTCCCACAACAGCAAGTCCTGGATACCCCAACACACAGGAAGAGAAAGCTTTGGATTTAAAATCCCAGCTCATGATGCTGATAGAGGGCTTCAAGAATGACATTAATAACTCCCTTAAAAGAAATACAGGAGAACAAAGGTAAACAGGTAAAAACCCTTAAAGAATTACAGGAAAGCACTACCAAACAGGTGAAGGAGTTGAACAAAACCATTCAGGATATAAAAGTAGAGGTAGAAACAATAAACAAATCACAAAGGAAACAACACTGGATATAGAAAACCTAGGAAAGAAGTCAGGAGTCAAGGATGCAAACATCAACAGCAGAATACAAGAGATAGAACAGAGAATCTCAGGTGCAGGAGATACCATAGAAAGCATTGATACGTGAGTCAAAGAAGATACAAAATGCAAAAAAAAAAAAAAATCCATAGATGGAGAAACCAAGATATTCCATGACAAAAACAAATCTACACAATATTTTTCCACAAATCCAACCTTCAAAAGATAATGAATGGAAAACACCAACAAATGGAGGGAAAATACACACTAGAAAAAGCAAGAAATTAATCTTCTTTCAACAAACCCAAAAGAAGATAACCACACAAACACAAAAATTATATCAAAAATAACAGGAAGCAAAAATCACTCACTATTCCTTAATATCTCTTAACATCAATGGACTCTATTCCCCACAAAAAGACATAGGCTAACAGATTGGATACATAAATAGGACCCCAAATTTCCAGGAAATCCAGGACAAAATGAGAAGACCAAACCTAAGGATTATAGCTATAGAAGAGACTTAAGATTTCTAAATTAAAGGGCCAGTAAATGTCTTCAACAAAATTATAGAAGAAAACTTCCTTAACCTAAAGAAAAAGATGCCCATGAACATACAAGAAGCCTACAGAACTCCAAATAGATTTGATCAGAAAAGAAATTCTTCTCATCACATAATAATTAAAATGCCAAATGCACTAAACAAAGAAAGAATATTAAAAGCAATTAGGGAAATATATCAAATAACATATAAAGGTAGACCTATCAGAATTACACCAGACTTCTCACCAGACTATGAAAGCCAGAAGAGCCTGGGAAGATGTCATGCAGACTCTAAAGGAACACAAATGCCAACCCAGGCTGTTATACCTACCAAAACTCTCAATTACCATAGATGGAGAAACCAAGATATTCCATGACAAAAACAAATCTACACAATATTTTTCCACAAATCCAGCCCTTCAAAAGATAATGAATGGAAAACACTAACAAATGGAGGAAAAATACACACTAGAAAAGGCAAGAAATTAATCTTTCAACAAACCCAAAAGGAGATAACCATACAAACACACAAATTATATGAAAAATAACAGGAAGCAAAAACCACTCACTATTCCTTAATATCTCTTAACATCAATGGACTCAATTTCCCCATAAAAAGACATAGACTAACAGATTGGATACATAAATAGGACCCTAAATTTTGCTGCAAACAGGAAACCCATCTCACTGTCAAAGACAAACACTACCTCAGAGTCAAAGGCTGGAAAAGAATTTTCCAAGAAAATGGTTCCAGGAAACAAGCCTGAGTAGCCATTCTAATATTGGGTAAATTGACTTTCCACCAAAAGTCATCAAAAAGACATTGAAGGACACTTCATACTCATAAAAGGAAAAATCTGCCAAGAACAACTCTCTATTCTGAACATCTATGCTCCAAATGTATTCATAAAAGAAACTTTACTAAAGCTTAAAGCACACGTTGCACCTCACATAATAATTGTAGTTGACTTCCACACCCCATTCTCCTCAATGGACAGACCAGGGAAACACAAACTAAATAGAGACACAGTGAAACTAACAGAAGTTTTGGACCGAATGGATTTAATAGATATCTATAGAATACTTCATCCTAAAACAAAAGAATATAACTTCATCTCAGCACCTCACGGTACCTTCTCCAATATTGAACATATAATTGGTCACAAACAGATCTCAATAGATATAAGAAGATTGAAATAATCCCATGCCTCCTATCAGATCACAATGGAGTAAAAGTAGTCTTTGATAGCAACAAAAATAACAGGAAAGCCCACATACACGTGGAATCTGAACAATGCTCTACTCAATGATACCTTGGTCAAGGAAGAAATAAGGAAAGAAATCAAAGACTTTTTTAGAATTTAATGAAAATGAAGGCACAACATACCCAAATTTATAGGACACAATGAAAGCAGTGCTAAGAGGACTCATAGCTCTGAGTGCCTATGAAAAGAAGCTGGAGAGAGCATACCCTAGCAGCTTAACAACACACCTGAAGGCTCTAGAATAGAAGGAAGCTAATATACCCAAGAGGAGTAGAATGCAGGAAATCATGAAACTCAGGGCTGAAATAAACCAAGTAGAAACAAAAAGAATTATACAAAGAATCAACAAAACCAGGAGCTGGTTCTGTGAGAAAATCAACAAGATAGATAAACCCTAAGGCAGACTAACCAGAGGGCACAGAGACAGTATTCAAATTAACAAAATCAGAAATGAAAAGGAAGACATAACAATGGAAACTGAGGAAATTCAAAAAAGCATCAGATCCCACCACTAAAGCCTATACTCAATACAATTGGAAAATCTGGATGAAATGAACAATTTCCTAGACAGATACCAAAGACCAACGTTAAATCAGGATCAGGTATACAATCTAAAGAGTCCCATAACCCCTAAAGAAATAGCAGCAGTCATTGAAAGTCTCCCAATTAATAAAAGCACAGGACCAGATGATTTTAGTGCAGAATTCTAGCAGACATACAAAGAAGACCTAACACCAATACTCTTCAAACTGGTCAACAAAATAGAAATGGAAGGAAAACTATCCAACTCACTCTATGAAGCCTCAATTACGCTGATACCAAAACCACACAAAGATCCAACAAAGCAAGAGAACTTCAAACCCACTTTCCTTATGAATATTGATTCTAAAATACTCAATAGAATTCTTGCCAATGGAATCCAAGAACACACCAAAATGATCATTCACCAGGATCAATTAGCTTTCATCCCAGGGATGCAGGGATGGTTCAATATGTGGAAATCCATCAATGTAATCCACTACATAAACAAATTCAAAATAAAAATCCACAGGGTCATTTAATTAGATGTTGAAAAAGCATTTGACAAAATTCAGCATCCTTTCATGTTAAATGTCTTGGAAAGAACAGGAATTCAATGCCCATATCTAAACAGAGTAAAAGCCATATACAGCCAACATCAAAATAAATTGTGAGAAACTTGAAACAATCCCACTAAAATCAGGGACTAGACAAGGCTGCCCTTTCTCTCCATATTTATTCAACATAGTACTTGAAATTCTAGCTAGAGCATTTAGACAACAAATTCTAGAGCATTTAGACAACAAAAGGATATCAAAGGGACACAAATTGGAAAAGAAGAATTAAAAATATCACTATTTGCCTGTGTTATGATAGTATACCTAAGCGACCCAAAAAACTTCACCAAAGAACTCCTACAGCTGATAAACCACTTCAGCATATAAAATTAAATCAAGGAAATCAGTAGCCTTCCTATACTCAAAGGAAAATCATGCTAAGAAAAAAATAGGGAAATGACAACATTCACAATAGTCACAAATCATAAAAAGTATCTTGGTCTAACTATAACCAAACAAGTGAAAGACCTGTATGACAAGCACTTACAGTTTCTGAAGAAAGAAATCAAAGAAGACATAATAAGATGGAAAGATCTTCCATGTCCATGGAGTGACAGGATTAATATGGTAAAAATGGCCATCTTGCCAAAAGCAATTTACAGATTCAGTGTAATCCCCATCAAAATTCCATCTCAATTCTTCATAGAGTTAGAAAGAGCAAATCTCATGTACAAGTAGAATAACAGAAAACCCAGGTTAGCTAAAACTATTCTTAAGAGTAAAAGAACTCCCCGTCTCCAGGAAATGCAAGAGGCCAGCAGTACACCCAGAGGCCAGCTGGGAGCAAGCAGCATGCTCTGGTGAGTCAGGCCTTGCAGAGCAGAGGATCCAGCCCTGAGGCCTTTGGCTGGAGTCTTCAGGCCTCAATTTCAGGATTGGGATCAGCCTGGGACACTGCACCCAGCCTCCAGGCAGTGCAGGAGGTCAGCTGTGCACCCGGAGGCCAGCTTCAAAGAGGAAGCTTGCACTGTTGAGTCCAGCATTGACAACAAGACCAACTAACACCAGTGAGAACTAGACGGCAAAAGGCAAATGAAGGAACATTACTAACAGAAATCAAGGCAATATGGCAGCATCTGAACCCAGTTCTCCATTAGCAGCATGTCCTGGATACACCAACACTCCAGAAAAACAAGATATGGATTTAAAATCACTGGCCATGAGACTGGGAGCACACAGCTTGCTCCGGCAGCATGGAGCTTAGGTTCCAGTCCTAAGGCCTCTGGCAGGAGCCTTCAGATCTCCGCTTCTGGATCCAGAACAGCCTGGGCTGCAACTCCACATCTCCAGGTCCTGCAAGAGGACAGAGGGGCAACCGTGAGGCCGGCTGGGAGGAGTCAGTGTGCTCTGGTGAGTCCAGCAGGCCCCAGCAGGAGCCTTCAGGTATCTGCTTCGGGATCTGAACAACCTGGACCACAGCACCCTGTCTCCAGGCAGTGTAGGAGGTCAGCTATGCACCAGAGGCCACCTGGGAAGAGGCAGCTTGCACTGGTGAGTCCAGCATTGACAAGACCAACTAACACCAATGAGAACTAGATTGCAAAAGGCAAACTTAGGAACATAACTAAAAGAAATCAAGGCAATATGGCAGCATCTGAACACAATTCTCCTTTAACAGCATGTCCTGGATACCCCATCACACCAGAAAAACAAGATTTGGATTTAAAATCACTGGTCATGATGCTGGTAGAGTAACACATGAAGGACATATTTAAAGAAATTCAGGAGAAAATGGATCAAAAGTTAGAAGCCCTTACAAAGAACTTTGGTCAACAGGCTGAGGTCATTAAAGAGGAAACACAAAAAGCTCTTAAAGAATTACAGGAAAGCACAAACAAGCAAGTGAAGGAGCTAAGCAAAACCATCCAGGATCAAAAATCAGAAGTAGAAACAACTAAGAAAACTCAAAGGGAGACAACTTTGGAGATAGAAAACCTTGGGAAGAAATCAGGAGCCATAGATGCAAATATCAACAACAGAATACAAGAGATAGAAGAAAGAATCTCAGATGCTGAAGATACCATAGAAACCATGAACTTTGGGTTACATGCAGTTAAAGAAAATGCAAAATGCAAAAAGCTTGTAACCCAAAACATCCAGGAAATCCAGGACACAATGAGAAGACCAAACCTAAGGATTATAGGCTAGATGAGAGTGAAGATTTACAACTTAAAGGGACAGCAAATATCTTCAATAAAATTATGGAAGAAAACTTCCCTAACCTAAAGAGAGAGATGCCCATGAATATACAAGAAGCCTACAGAACTCCAAACAGACTGGACCAGAACAGAAATACCTCCCGTCACATAATGATCAAAACACCAAATGTACTAAACAAAGAAAGAATATTAAAGGCAGTAAGAGAAAAAAGCCACGTAACATATAAAGGAAGACCTATCAGAATCACACCAGACTTCTCACCTGAGACTATGAAATCTAGAAGATCGTGGGCAGATCTTATTTAGACTCTAAGAGAACACAAATGCCAGCCAAAACTTCTATACCCAGAAAAACTCTCAATCACCATAGATGGAGAAACTAAGATATTCCATGACAAAACCAAGTTTACCCAATATCTATCCACAAACCCAGCCCTACAAAAGATAATAGGAGGAAAACAGCAATACAGGGAGGGAAACTTCACTCTGGAAAAACAAGATAGTAACCTTCTTTCATCAAATCCAAAAGAACTTAACCAATCAAAGTTAAAAAATAACATCAAAAATGACAGGAAGTAATAATCACTATTCCTTAATATCTCTTAACATCAATGGACTCAATGCCCCAATAAAAAGACATAGAGTAACCAACTGGATAAGGAACCAGGACCCTACATTTTGCTGCATACATGAAACACACCTCAGGGTCAAAGACAAACACTACCTTAGAGTAAAAGGCTGGAAGACAATTTTACAAGCAAATGGTCTCAGGAAACAAGCTGGAGAAGCCATTCTAATATCAGATAAAATTGACTTTCAACCCAAAGCCATCAAAAGAGACTCTGAGTGAAACTTCTGCTGGTCAAAGTAAAAATACACAAAGAACAATTCTCAATCCTGAACATCTATGCTCGAAATGCAAGGGCACACTCCTTCATAAAAGAAACTTTATTAAAGCTCAAAGCACACATTGCACCTAACACAATAATTGTGGGTGACTTCAACACTGCACTTTCCTCAATGGACAAATCAGGAAAACAGAAACTGAACAGGGACACAGTGAAACTAATTGAAGTTTTGGACCAATTAGATTTAACAGATATATAAAGAACATTCTATCCTAAAGCAAAAGAATATACCTTTTTCTCACACCTCATGGTACCTTCTCCAAAATCGACCATAAAATTGGTCACAAGACAGACCTCAACAAATATAAGAAGATCAAACTAATCCCATGCCTCCTATCAGATAATTATGGAGTAAAACTTCAATAGCAACAAAAACGACAGAAAAACCACATACATGTGGAAACTGAACAATATTCTACTCAATAATACCTTGGTCAAGGAAGAAAAAAGAAAGAAATTAAAAACTTTTTAGAATTTAATGAAATTGAAGATGCGACATACCCAAATCTATGGGCCACAATGAAAGCAGTGCTAAGAGGAAAACTCATAGCCCTGAGTGCCTCCAAAAAGAAAATGTAGAGAGAATACATTAACAGCTTAATGACACACCTGAAAGCCCTGGAACAAAAAGAAGCCAATTCACCCAGGAGGAGTAGAAGGCAGGAAATCATCAAACTCAGGGCCGAAATCAATCAAGTAGAAACAAAGAGAGCCATACAAAGAATCAACAAAACCAGGAGCTGGTTCTTTGAGAAAATCAACAAGATAGATAAACCCTTAGCCAGACTGACCAAAGGGCACAGAGAAAGTATCCAAATTAACAAACTTAGAAATGAAAAGGGAGCTATAACAACAGAACCTGAGGAAATTCAAAAAATCATTAGATCCAACTACAAAAGCCTATACTCAACACAACTGGAGAATCTGGAAGAAATGGACAGATTCCTAGACAGATATCTGACACCAAAACTAAATCAGGATGAAATAGATCTTCTAAACAGTCCCATAACACCTGAAGAAATACAAAGGGTCATAGAAAGTCTCCCAACCAAAAAAAGCACAGGACTAGATGGCTTCAGTGCAGAATTCTATCAGACCTTCATAGAAGACCTAACACCAATACTCTTCAAACTATTCCACGAAAGAGAAACAGAAGGAACTCTACCCAACTCATTCTATGAAGCCACAATTATGCTGATAACAAAACCACACAAAGATCCAACAAAGAATGAGAACTTCAGGTCAATTTCCCCTATGAATATTGACACAAAAATACTTAATAAAATTCTTGCCAACCGAATCCAAGAACACATCAAAACCATCATCCACCATGATCAAGTAGGCTTCATCCCAGAGATGCAGGGATGGTACAATATAAGGAAATCCATCAATGCTATCCACTACATAAACAAACTCAAAGAAAAAAACCATATGATCATCTCGTTAGATGCAGAAAAACATTTAACAAAATTCAGCATCCTTTCATGCTAAAAGTATTGGAAAGAACAGGAATTCAAGGCCCATACCTAAACATCATTAAAGCAATATACAGCAAACTGTTAGCCAACATCAAACTAAATGGAGAGAAAATTAAAGCAATCCCACTAAAATCAGGGACTAGACAAGGCTGTCCTCTCTCTCCATATCTTTTCAATATAGTACTTGAATTTTTAGCTAGAACAATTAGACAACATAAGGAGGTCAAAGGGATACAAATTGGAAAGGATGAAGTAAAATTATCACTATTTGCAGATGACATGATAGTCTACTTAAGTGACCCGAAAACCTGCACCAGAGAACTCCTACAGCTGATAAACAACTTCAGCAAAGTGGCTGGTTATAAAATCAACTCAAGCAAATCAGTTGCCTTCCTATACTCAAAGGATAAGCAGGCTGAGAAAGAAGTTAGAGAAATGACACCCTTCACAATAGCCACAAAAAATATAAAGTATCTTGGTGTGACTCTAACCAAATAAGTGAAAGATCTATAGGACAAGAACTTCAGGTCTCTGAAGAAGGAAATCAGAGAAGGCCTCAGAAAATGGAAAAATATGCCATACTCGTGGATCGGCAGGATTAATATAGTTAAAATGGCCCTCTTGCCAAAAGCAATCTACAGATTCAGTACAATCCCCATCAAAATCCCAACTCAATTCTTCACAGAGTTAGGAAAAGCAATTCTTAAATTCATCTGGAATAACAAAAAACCCAGAATAACTAAAACTATTCTCAACAACAAAAGAAATTCTGGGGGAATCAGTATCCCTGACTTTAAGCAATACTACAGAGCAATCGTGTTAAAAACTGCATGGTACTGGTACAGTGACAGACAAGTGGACCAATGGAATAAAATTGAAGATCCAGAAATGATTCCACACACCTATGGTCACTTGATCTTTGACAAAGGAGCCGAAAACAGTGGGAAAAAGATAGCCTTTTCAACAAATGGTGCTGGATCAATTGGTGGTCAGCATGCAGAAGAATGCGAATTGATCCATTCTTATCTCCTTGTACTAAACTTCACTCCAAGTGGATCAAGGAACTCCATGTAAAACCAGACACACTGAAAAGAATAGAAAAGAAACTGGGGAAGACCCTTGAGGACAGGGGCACAAGGGAAAAATTCCTGAACAGATCACCAATAGCTTATGCTCTAAGATCAAGAATTGACAAATGGGACCTCATAAAATTACAAAGTTTCTGTAAGGCAAAGGATACTGTTAAAAGGACAAATCTGCAACCATCAAATTGGGAAAGGATATTCACCAACCCCACATCTGACAGAGGGCTAATATCCAATATATACAAAGAACTCAAGAAGTTAGACCCCAGGAAACCAAATAACCCTATTAAAAAATGGGGTACAAATCTAAACAAAGAATTTTCACCTGAAGAAATTCGGATGGCCAAGAGGCACCTTAAGAAGTGTTCAACATCATTAGTCATTAGGGAAATGCAGATCAAAACAACCCTGAGACTTCACCTTAAACCAGTCAGAATGGCTAAGTTCAAAAACTCAGGAAACAGCAGGTGTTGGTGAGGATATGGAGAAAGAGGAACACTCCTTCACTGCTGGTGGGGCTGTAAGATGGTACAACCACTTTGGAAATCAGTCTGGTGATTCCTCAGAAAACTGGACATGACACTTCCTGAGAACCCTGATATACCTCTCCTGGGCATATACGCAAAGCATTCCCCTGGCATGCAATAAAGACACATGCTCCATTATGTTCATAGCAGCCTTCTATATAATAGCCAGAAGCTGGAAAGAACCCAGATGCCCCTCAAAGGAGGAATAGATACAGAAAATGTGGTATATTTACACAATGGAATACTACTCAGCAATTAGAAACAATGAATTCACAAAAATTTTAGGCAAATGGTTTGATCTGGCAAATATCATCCTAAGTGAGGTTTCCCAATCACAAAAGAATACACATGGAATGCAATCTCTGATAAGTGGATATTAATTAGCCCAGAAGCCCTGAATACCCAAGGCACAAATTGCATAACAAATGACTCCAATGAAGAAGTATGGAGAGGGTCCTGATCCTGGAAAGGATTGATCTAGCATTGGAGGGGAATATAAGGACAGAGAAATGGAGGGTGGTGATTGGAGATTGGATGTAGAGAAGAAGGTTTATGGGACATATGGGGAGGGGGAAATTTGGGAAAGGGGAAATCATTTGGAATATAAACAAAGAATATAGAAAATAAAAATAAAAATTAAAAAAATATACTCACAAAATAAAAAAACATAAAATCACTGGTCATGATGCTGTTACAGAATCACATATAGGAAATAAATAAATCTCTTAAAGAAATTCAGGAGAAAATGGACCAAATGTTAGAAGCCCTTACAAGGGAAACACAAAAATCATTGAAAGAAATTCTGGAGAATTCAGAAGCCAATACGAAGGAAACACATAAATCACTTAAAGAAATACAGGAGAACTTTGGTCAACAGGCTGAGGTCATGAAAAAGGAAACACGAAAAGCTCTTAAAGAATTACAGGAAAACACAAACCAGCAAGTGAAGGAGCTAAGCAAAACCATCCAGGATCTAAAATCAGAAGTAGAAACAACTAAGAAATCTCAAAAGGAGACAGTTTTGGAGATAGAAAACCTTGGGAAGAAATCAGGGGCCATAGATGCAAATATCAACAACAGAATACAAGAGATAGAAGAAAGAATCTCAGATGCTGAAAATACCATAGAAACCATGGACTTTGGGTTACATGCAGTTAAAGAAAATGCAAAATGCAAAAAGCTTGTAACCCAAAGCATCCAGGAAATCCAGGACACAATGAGAAGACCAAACCTAAGAATTATAGGCATAGATGAGAGTGAAGTTTTACAACTTAAAGGGACAGCAAATGTCTTCAATAAAATTATGGAAGAAAACTTCCCTAACCTAAAGAGAGAGATGCCTATGAATATAAAGGAATCCTACAGAACTTCAAACAGACTGGACCAGAACAGAAATACCTCCCATCACATAATAATCAAAACCCCAAATGTACTAAACAAAGAAAGAATATTAAAGGTAGTAAGAGAAAAAGTCAAGCAACATATAAAGGAATACCTATCAGAATCACCCCAGACTTCTCCCTAGGTACAATGAAAGCTAGAAGATCCTGGGCAGATCTCATACAGACTCTAAGAGAGCACAAATGCCAGCCAAAACTACTATACCCAGCAAAACTCTCAATCACCCTAGATGGAGAAACCAAGATATTCCATGACAAAAGCAATTTCACCAAATATCTTATCACAAACCCAGCCCTACAAAGGATAATCACTATTCCTTAATATCTCTTAACATCAATGGACTCAATTCCCCCAATAAAAATACATAGACTAAAGACTGGATACTTAAACAGGATCCTACATTTTGCTGCATATAGGAAACACACTTCAGTATCAAAGACAAACACTACCTTAGAGTAAAAGGCTGGACAATTTTACAAGCAAATGGTCTCAGGAACCAAGCAGGAATAGCCATTCTAATATCAGATAAAATTGACTTTCAACCCAAAGTCATCAAGAGTCTCTGAGGGATACTTCTTGCTGGTCAAAGGAAAAATACACCAAGAAGAACTCTCAATCCTGAACATCGATGCTTCAAATGCAAGGGCACCCTCATTCATAAAAGAAACTTTACTAAAGCTCAAAGCACACATTGCACCTAACACAATAATTGTGGGTGACTTCAACACTGCACTTTTCTCAATGGATCCATCAGGAAACAGAAATTGAACAGGGACACAATGAAACTAATTGAAGCTTTAGACCAATTAGATTATATATATATATATATATATATATATATATATATATATATACATGTATATACATGTATATATATATACATGTATATAAATGTATATATATATATAAACCATTTCACCCTAAAGCAAAAGAATATACCTTTTTCTCAGCACCTCATGGTACTTTCTCCAAAATCGACCATATAATTGGTCACAAGACAGACCTCAACAAATATAAAAAGATTGAAATAATCCCATGCCTAAAGAAATTCGGGTAGCTAAGAAGCACCTTATTGCTCAACATCATTAGCCATTAGGGAAATGCAAATCAAAACAACCCTGAGATTTCACCTCATGCCAGTCAGAATGGCTAAGGTTAAAAACTCAGGAGACAGCAGGTATTGGCAAGGATGTGGAGAAAGAGGAACACTCCTTCACTGCTGGTGGGATTGTAAGATGGTACAACCACTATGGAAATCAGTCTGGCGGTTCCTAAGAAAACTGGACATGACACTTCTGGAGGACCCTACTATACCTCTCCTGGGCATATTCCCAGAGAATTCCCCAGCATTCAATAAGGACACATGCTCCTCTATGTTCATCATAGCCTTATTTATAATAGCCAGAAGCTGAAAAGAACCCAGATATCCCTCAATGGAGGAATGGATACAGAAAATGTGGTATATATACACAATGGAGTACTATTCAGCAATTAAAAACAATGAATTCATGAATTTTTTTAGGCAAATGGATGGAACTGGAAACTATCATCCTAAGTGAGGTAACACAATCACAAAAGAATACACATGGAATGCAATCATTGATAAGTGGATATTAATTAGCCCTGAAGTTCTGAATCCTGAAGATACAATTAGCATATCAAATGATTCCAATGAAGAAGGAAGAAGAGGGCCCTAATTCTGGAAAGGCTTGATCCAGCATTGTAGGGGAGTACCAGGACAGAAAAGGGAGGGGGAAAGATAGGAGAATGGATGGAGAGAAGAGGACTTATGGGACATATGGGGAGGGGGGAACTGGGAAAGGGGAAAGCTTTTGGATTGTAAACAATGAATATAGAATATATATATATAAAAGGAAACGAACTTCTGGAGGAATCAGTATCCCTGACCTCAAGCAGTAGTACCCAACAATAGTGTTAAAAACTGCATGGGATGCCTCCTATCAGATCACTATGGTGTAAGAGTGATTTTCAATAGCAACAAAAACAACAGAAAGCCCACATACACATGGAGGCTGAATAATACTCTACTCAATGACACCTTGACCAAAGAAAAAATAAAGAAAGAAATCAGAGACTTTTTAGAATTTAATGAAAATCAAGGCACAACATACCCAAATCTTTGGGACACAATGAAAGCAGTGCTAAGAGGTAAACTCATAGCCCTGAGTGCCTCCAAAAAGAAAATGGAGAGAGCATACACTAGCAGCTTAATGACACACCTGAAAGTCCTGGAACAAAAAGAAGCCAATTCACCCAGGAGGAGTAGAAGGCAGGAAATCATCAAACTCAGGGCTGAAATCAATCAATTGGAAACAAAGCGAACTGTACAAAGAATTAATGAATCCAGGAGCTGGTTCTTTGAGAAAATCAACAAGATAGATAAACCCTTAGCCAGACTGACCAAAGGCCACAGAGAAAGTATCCAAATTAACAAACTTAGAAATGAAAAGGGAGATATAACAACGGAAACTGAGGAAATCCAAAAAATCATCAGATCCTACTACAAGAGCCTGTACTCAACACAACTGGAGAATCTGGAGGAAATGGACAATTTCCTTGACAGATACCAAATACCAAAATTAAATCAGGACCAAATAGATCATCTAAACAGTCCCATAATGCCTAAAGAAATAGAAGGAGTCATAGAAAGTCTTCCAACCAAAAAAAGCACAGGACCAGATGGTTTCAGTGCAGAATTCTATCAGACCTTCAAGGAAGAGTTAACACCAATACTCTTCAAACTATTCCACAAAATAGAAACAGAAGGAACACTACCCAATTCCTTCTACGAAGCCACAATTACGCTGATAACAAAGCCACACAAAGATCCAACAAAGAAAGAGAACTTCAGACCAATGTCCTTTATGAACATCGATGCAAAAATACTCAATAAAATTCTTGCCAACCGAATCCAAGAACACATCAAAACGATCATCCACCATGATCAAGTAGGCTTTATCCCAGGAATGCAGGGTTGGTTTAATATACGGAAATCCATCAATGCAATCCACTACATAAACAAACTCAAAGAAAAAAACCACATGGTCATTTCATTGGATGCTGAAAATGCATTTGACAAAATTCAGCATTCTTTCATGCTTAAAGTCTTGGACAGAACGGGAATTCAAGGCCCATACCTAAACATAGTAAAAGCAATATACAGCAAACCAGTAGCCAGCATCAAACTAAATGGAGAGAAACTTGAAGCAATCCCACTAAAATCAGGGACTAGACAGGGCTGCCCCATCTCTCCTTATCTTTTCAATATTGTACTTGAGGTACTAGCTCAGGCAATTCGAAAACATAAGGAGGTCAAAGGGATAAAAATTGGAAAGGAAGAAGTCAAACTATCATTATTTGCAGATGACATGATAGTCTACCTAAGTGACCCAAAAAACTCCACTAGAGAACTCCTACAGCTGATAACAAACTTCAGCAAAGTGGCAGGTTATAAAATCAACTCAAGCAAATCAGTGGCCTTCCTATACTCAAAGGATAAGAGGCTGAGAAAGAAATTAGGGAAATGACCCCCTTCACAACAGCCACAAACAGTATAAAGTATCTTGGGGTGACTCTTACCAAACATGTGAAAGATCTGTATGACAAGAACTTCAAGACTCTGAAGAAGGAAATGGAAGAAGACCTCAAAAAATGGGAAAACCTCCCATGCTCATGGATTGCCAGAATCAATATAGTTAAAATGGCCATTTTGCCAAAAGCAATATAAAGATTCAATGCAATACCCATCAAAATCCCAACTCAATTCTTCACAGAGTTAGAAAAAGCAATTAACAAATTCATCTGGAATAACAAAAAACCCAGGATAGCTAAAACTATTCTCAGCAACAAAAGAAATTCTGGGGGAATCAGTATCCCTGACCTCATGCAATACTACAGAGCAATAGTGTTAAAAACTGCATGGTATTGGTACAGTGACAGGCAGGCAGATCAATGGAACAGGATTGAAGATCCAGAAATGAACCCACACACCTATTGCCACTTGATCCTCAACAAAGGGGCTGAAAACATCCAATGGAAAAAAGATAGCCTTTTCAACAAATGGTGCTCGTTCAACTGGAGGTCAGCATGCAGAAGAATGCGAATTGATCCATCTTTATCGCCTTGTACTAAGCTCAAATCCAAATGGATCAAGGACCTCCACATAAAGCCAGACACTCTGAAGCTAATAGAAAATAAACTGGGGAAGACCCTTGAGGACATTGGTACAGGGAGAAAATTTCTGAACAGAACACCAATAGCGTATGCTCTAAGATCAAGAATTGACAAATGGGACCTCATAAAATTACAAAGTTTCTGTACGGCAAAGGACACCATCAAAAAGACAAATCGGCAACCAACAAATTGGGAAAAGATCTTCACCAATACTACATCAGATAGAGGGCTAATATCCAATATATATAAAGAACTTAAGAAGTTAGACTCCAGAAAACCAAACAACCCTATTAAAAAATGGGGTACAGAGTTAAACAGGGAATTCTCACCTGAAGAACTTCGGATGGCAGAGAAGCATCTTAAAAAATGCTCAACTTCATTAGTCATTAGGGAAATGCAAATCAAAACAACCCTGAAATTTCACCTTGCACCAGTCAGAATGGCTAAGATTAAAAATTCAGGAGACAGCAGGTGTTGGAGAGGATGTGGAGAAAGAGGAACACTCCTCCACTGCTGGTGGGGTTGCAAATTGGTACAACCACTCTGGATATCAGTCTGGCGGTTCCTCCGAAAACTAGGTACCTCACTTCCAGAAGATCCTGCTATACCACTCCTGGGCATATACCCAGAGGATTCCCCAGCATGTAATAAGGATACATGCTCCACTATGTTCATAGCAGCCCTATTTATAATAGCCAGAAACTGGAAAGAACCCAGGTATCCCTCAACAGAAGAGTGGATGCAAAAAAATGTGGTATATCTACACAATGGAGTACTATTCAGTCATTAGAAACAATGAATTCATGAAATTCTTAGGCAAATGGATGGAGCTAGAAAACATCATACTAAGTGAGGTAACCCAGACTCAAAAGGTGACTCATGGTATGCACTCACTAATAAGTGGATATTAACCTAGAAAACTGGAATACCCCAAACATAATCCATACATCAAATGAGGTACAAGAAGAAAGGAGGAGTGGCCCCTTGTTCTAGAAAGACTCAGTGAAGAAGTATAGGGCAAAACCAGAACGGGGAAGTGGGAAGGGGTGGGTGGGAGGACAGGGGGAGAAAAGGGGGCTTATGGGACTTTCGGGGAGTGGGGGGCTAGAAAAGGGGAAATCATTTGAAATGTAAATAAAAAATATATTGAATAAAAAAAACTGCATGGGATTGGTACAGTGACAGGCAGGTAGATCAGTGGAATAGAATTGAAGACCCTGTAATGAACCTACACAGCTCTGATCACTTGATCTTTGACATAGGAGCTAAAACCTTCCAGTGGAAAAAAAGATAGCCTTTTCAACAAATGGTGCTGGTTCAACTGGAGGTCAGTATGCAGAAGAATGCAAATAGATCCATTTTTATCTCCTTGTACTAAGCTCAACTCCAAGTGGATCAAGGACCTCCATGTAAAACCAGACACACTAAAACTAATAGAAAAGATACTGGGGAAACCCCTTGAGGACATGGGCACAGGGGGAAAGTTCCTGAACAGAACACCAATAGTTTATGCTCTAAGATCAAGAATTGACAAATGGGACCTCATAAAATTACAAAGTTTCTGTAAGGTAAAGGACACTGTCAAAATGACAAAACAGCAACCAACAAATTGGGAAAAGATCTTTACCAACCCTACATCCGATAGAGGGCTAATATCCAATATATACAAAGAACTCAAGAATTTAGACCCCAGGGAAACAAATAGCCCTATTAAAAATGGGGTACAGACCTAAACAAAGAATTTGCACCTGAAGAAATTCAGATGGCTTAGAAGCACCTTAAGAAATGCTCAACATTATTAGTCATTAGGGAATTGCAAATCAAAACAACCCTGATGAATTTGATAATTGCTCTTTCTAACTCTGTGAAGAATTGAGTTGGGATTTTGATGGGTATTGCATTGAATCTGTATAGTGCTTTAGGCAAAATGGCCATTTTAACTATATTGATTCTGGCAATCCATGAGCATGGGAGTTTTTCCCATTTTTTGAGGTCTTCTTCCATTTCCTTCTTCAGAGTCTTGAAGTTCTTGTCATACAGATCTTTCACATGTTTGGTAAGAGTCACCCCAAGATACTTTATACTGTTTGTGGCTATTGTGAAGGGGGTCATTTCCCTAATTTCTTTCTCAGCCTGCTTATCCTTTGAGTATAGGAAGGCCACTGATTTGCTTGAGTTGATTTTATAACCTGCCACTTTGCTGAAGTTGTTTATCAGCTGTAGGAGCTCTCTAGTGGAGTTCTTTGGGTCACTTAGGTAGACGATCATGTCGTCTGCAAATAATGATAGTTTGACTTCTTCCTTTCCAATTGGTATCCCTTTGACCTCCTTATGTTGTCGAATTGCCCGAGCTAGTACCTCAAGTACAATATTGAAAAGATAAGGAGAAAGGGGGCAGCCTTGTCTGGTCCCTGATTTCAGTGGGATTGCTTCAAGTTTCTCTCCATTTAGTTTGATGCTGGCTACCGGTTTGCTGTATATTGCTTTTACTATGTTTAGGTATGGGCCTTGAATTCCTGTTCTCTCCAAGACTTTAAGCATGAAAGGATGCTGAATTTTGTCAAATGCTTTTTCAGCATCCAATGAAATGACCATGTGGTTTTGTTCTTTGAGTTTGTTTATGTAGTGGATTGTATTGATGGATTTCCGTATATTGAACCAACCCTGCATTCCCGGGATAAAGCCTACTTGATCATGGTGGATGATCGTTTTGATGTGTTCTTGGATTCGGTTGGCAAGAATTTTATTGAGTATTTTTGCATCGATGTTCATAAGGGAAATTGTTCTGAAGTTCTCTTTCTTTGTTGGATCTTTTTGTGGCTTTGGTATCAAATTCATCTGGAACAACAAAAAACTCAGAATAGCTAAAACTATTCTCAGCAACAAAAGAAAATCTGGGGGAATCAGTATCCCTGACCTCAAGCAATACTACAGAGCAATAGTGTTAAAAACTTCATGGTATTGGTACAGTGACAGGCAGGAGGATCAATGGAACAGGATTGAAGATCCAGAAATGAAACTACACATCTATGGCCACTTGATCCTCAACAAAGAGGCTGAAAACATCCAATGGAAAAAAGATAGCCTTTTCAACAAATGGTGCTGGTTCAACTGGAGGTCAGCATGCAGAAGAATGCGAATTGATCCATCCCTGTCTCCTTGTACTAAGCTCAAATCCAAATGGACCTCCACATAAAGCCAGACACTCTGAAGCTAATAGAAAAGAAACTGGGGAAGACCCTTGAGGACATCGTACAGGGAGAAAATTTCTGAACAGAACACCAATAGCATATGCTCTAAGAGCAAGAATTGACAAATGGGACCTCATAAAATTACAAAGTTTCTGTAAGGCAAAGGACACCATCAAGAGGACAAATTGGCAACCAACAAATTGGGAAAAGATATTCACCAATCCTACATCAGATAGGGGGCTAATATCCAATATATACAAAGAACTCAAGAAGTTAGACTCCAGAAAACCAAACGACCCTATTAAAAAATGGGGTACAGAGTTAAACAAAGAATTCTCACCTGAAGAACTTCGGATGGAGGAGAAGCATCTTAAAAAATGCTCAACTTCATTAGTCATTAGGGAAATGCAAATCAAAACAACCCTAAGATTTCATCTTATACCAGTCAGAATGGCTAAGATTAAAAATTCAGGAGACAGCAGGTGTTGGAGAGGGTGTGGAGAAAGAGGAACACTCCTCCACTGCTGGTGGGGTTGCAAATTGGTACAACCACTCTGGAAATCAGTCTGGCGGTTCCTCCGAAAACTGGGCACCTCACTTCCAGAAGATCCTGCTATACCACTCCTGGGCATATACCCAGAAGACTCCCCACCATGTAATAAGGATACATGTTCTACTATGTTCATAGCAGCCCTATTTATAATTGCCAGATGCTGGAAAGAACCCAGGTATCCCTCAACAGAAGAGTGGATGCAAAAAATCTGGTATATCTACACAACGGAGTACTATTCAGCCATTAGAAACAATGAATTCATGAAATTCTTAGGCAAATGGATGGAGCTAGAGAATATCATACTAAGTGAGGTAACCCAGACTCAAAAGGTGAATCATGGTATGCACTCTCTAATAAGTGGATATTAACCTAGAAAACTGGAATACCCAAAACATAATCCACACATCAATTGAGGTACAAGAGGAAAGGAGGAGTGGCCCCTGGTTCTGGAAAGACTCAGTGAAACAGTATTAGGCAAAACCAGAACGGGGAAGTGGGAAGGGGTGGGTGGGCGGACAGGGGAAGAGAAGGGGGCTTACGGGACTTTCGGGGAGTGGGGGGGGCTAGAAAAGGGAAATCATTTGAAATGTAAATAAATTATATTGAATAATAATAATAATAATAATAATAAAACAACCCTGAGATTTCACCTCACACTGGTCAGAATGGCTAAGGTTGAAAACTCAGAAGACAGCACGTGTGGAGAAAGAGGAACACTCCTCCACTGCTGGTGGGATTGTAAGATGGTACAAGTGCTCAGGAAATCAGTCTGGCAGTTCCTAAAAAACTGGACATGACACTTCTGGAGGACCCTGCTATACCTCTCCTGGGCATACACCCAGAGGATTCCCCAGCATGCAATAAGGACACATCCTCTATTATGTTCATAGCAGCCTTATTTATAATAGCCCAAAGCTGGAAAGAATCCAGATGTCCCTTAATGGAGGAATGGATACAGAAAATGTGGTATATTTACACAATAGAATACTACTCAGCAATTAAAAACAATGAATTCATGAAATTTTAATGCAAATGTTTGAACTGGAAAATATCATCCTAAGTTTGGTAACCCAATCACAAAAGAATACATATGGAATGCAATCTCTGACAAGTGGATATTAACTAGCCCAGAAGCTCTGAATACCCAAGGCACACTTAGCATAACAAATGACTCCCATGAAGAAGTAAGGAGAGGGCCCTGATCCTGGAAAACCAGACACACTAAAACTAATAGAAAAGGAACTGGGGAAGAGCCTTGAGCATATGGGCACATGGGAAAATTTCCTGAGCAGAATACCAATAGCTTATGCTCTAAAATCAAGAATTAACAAATGGGACCTCATAAAATTACAAAGTTTCTGTAAGGCAAAGGACTCTGTCAATAGAACAAAACAGTAACCAACAAATAGGGAAGAGATCTTCATCAACCCTACATCTGACAGGGGGCTAATATGCAATATATACAAAGAACTCAAGAAGGTAGACTTCAGAGAACCAAATAACCCTATTAAAAATGGGGTACAGGTCTAAACAAAGAATTTTCACATGAGGCATATTAAATGGCTGAGACGCACCTAAAGAAATGTTCAACATCCTTAGTCATCGGAGAAAAGCAAATCAAAACAACCCTGAGATTTCACCTCACACTAGACAGAATTGCCCCTGGTCCTGGAAAGGCTCAATGCTGCTGTGTAGGGGGATACCAGGACAGGGAAGAGAAAAAGGGTTGATTGGGGAACAGGGGGAGAGGAGATGGCTTATGGATTTTTTGCAGGGAGGACAAGGGAAAGGGAAATAATTTGAAATGTAAATAAAGAATAGTCTAATAAAAAATAAAAAAATGAAAAAAGAAATGAAAGATGAAAATAGTAAGCTACATGAGATCTGAAATAGAAAATGGAAAGAAAAACATTGGAGGGTTCTCTACCTAAAGAGATTGAGGGAGATAATAGTAAACTAACTGTTAAGAATGTCTGAAAAAAAAAGAATGTCTGAAAAATATATAAACAATCAAATCAGTAACTGTCTGCCTAAAAATCAAACCTATAGTACATAAAGTGTTTCTCATTTAAATAAAAATTCCCCATATCACCTAACAATGCTTCCTCTAATAGCCAAAGACCATGTAACCAATAACCTAATAACTTCTTTTAATAAGTCTCATTTTGAGTTGTCTAAGAGACTCTCAGACATATCACAAGCTCTTATTATTGCCATTAGTTACCTACCTGGAGTGGATGTCACTGGGAAGGTAACCAGGATAGATACCATGTGAGCTACAGAAAAGTTGCCAGGGACCTGGTAAAGAGTAGATAGAAAGATGGCCAAAGCAGAATAGGTTGTAGAGACCAGAAGGGAAAACACTGTACAGAAATCTGAAACAGATTCTCCTTGACTTCCCCAGAGTATGTCGGCTGAAGTATATGTGGAAGACAATATTCTTACCAATTCTTAGCTAAATAGGAACATAGGAAAATTAGATGTGAGCTCAGTCTTCTGTGGTTTTGCAACTGGGCATAAGTGCTGAAAACATCATGTACTTCAGACACAGATCCCTGAAGGCCCTGATCTGGAACTTATTAAAAGATTCCTCTATGAAGGCTATCAGGCATGGGATCAGAAGGTGCCATGCAAATTTCAAAAGGATGCAATTAAGTAATAGTCCTATATAGATTTGATATCCATGAATAACAGCAATAACCAGCATTGTCTGACAACCCTAAAGGTGCAGTAGTAGCATGCATACTTTACCAGTAATCAATACCTCTTCAATTGGACTTATGACCTACAATAAGTAGAAAATCATCTCTGATAGTGGAAACCAAGTATTGAAGCTTAGTGAATCATGGTTCTTGGAGAAGAACCTACAACTACCACTTTACTTAACCAGCATAAAATATAACTGTTTTCTAAATATTACATCTACAGGTAAGTGAAGTTCTCACGAATCATTTAGGAGACTTTTTGCAACAAAGAGCAACCATTACAATTTCAACCAGTCAAATACAGAGATATGGACTCCAGTCTCAACTGATCAATCTACAATATGGCTCCTTTATGTAAGGATCATGGATCATTGTGGAAAAGGTGGCAAAAAGATTATAAGGGCAAGAGTAACAGGATATTTCTTGGTAATGTCAAAAGGAACACCCACAAAGTCCCACCAAAATTACTGCTTAAAAATGAACTGAGCAAAGCAGCAATGGATATGAGGTAATATATAGCCTTTTCTTGAGATAAATATACCCATTGGTTTTTCTAAAGGAAATGGTCATTCCTGAACACATACATAGAACTTTACAAGTATTGTAATATGAAATAAGCATGTTGTTATTACGTAGCAGAAAAGTTTGAGGGAACAAGAACAACAGCATAGAGAATATAAATATGCACAGGTATGAGCCACAAATATTTTCCATGGGAGAATAAGTCAAATACATCAACCAACTAGCATTCAAATGAATACCCATGCAGGTTCAGGATCAGCAATCATCATTTCAAAAGTTCTGATCCCTCCTGGGCATACATGTCACAGTGAAGGTAACCAGGAGAGATACAATGTGAGCTATAAAAAAGCTGCCAGGGGCCTGGTAAAGATGGCCAAATCAGCACAGGTTATAGAGACTGGAAGGGAAAACACTGTACAGAAATCTGAAACAGATTCTCCATGACTTCCCCAGAGTATGTTGGCTGAAGTATACGTGGAAGCCAATATACTTACCAATTCTTAGCCAAATAGGAACATAGGAAAATTAGATGTGAACTCAGTCTTCTGTGGTCTCACAAATGGACATAAGTTTTCTCAGGCAAAGACTGTGAGATGTTAATGAAAAAAACAATAAGAACAGTAACCAAAACAAGAACAACAACAACACCCTCAGATTAGATAAATATATAAAGAAGACATCATGTCAGAGTCACATATAGACAGAAATACATTTCCCTTTCTACTTCAGACCATCAAACATTTCAACCTGTTGTAGATAGCCCTGGTGCCATTTGTATTTTGATGTTAATTCTGCTTTCCTGGAGGGGTTGTCTGGAACAAGGAATGAGTCACATACTCAGCGACTTCTTGTGAACCTTTCACTAATAAATAAAGGAACCAATCACCAGGCAAGTAGGCAGGACTTCCAGGTTGGACAGAGGAAGAGAGGAAGCAGGAGAGATGGGGCTTTTGGATGGGAACATCGAGAAGACAAGATGTAGCTAATGTCTCCCAGATTAGATGGGAAATCTGCCAGGATTTGCCACTGAAAACCTTTTCTGAGATGAAATTTTATTTTATTATTATTTTTAGTTTTTTTAATTAGATATTATTCTTTACTTATATTTCAAATGTTATCCTCTTTCCTGGTTTCCCCAGGAAAACACACTATCTCATCTCCCCATCCCCCTACTCAACAACTCACCCACTCCTGTTTCCCTTTCCTGGCATTCCCCTATACTGGGGCATTGAGCCTTATGAGGAGCAACACTATGAACTAACCAGTACTCCCAGAGCTCCCAGTGACTAAACCACGAACCAAAGAGTGCACATGGACGGACCCATGGCTATAGCTGCATATGTAGAAAAGGATGGCCTAGTTGGACATCAAACGGAAGAGAAGATTTAAATTTAATATGGCTCACTAGATTAGGATTCTAGTTGTTGTGCCCAGCGAGTGAGTTACCATTATTTCTAAACAAAGTTTGTGTGGTCAAACTTGGCAAAGTGGGTTGACTGGATTCCAGAGAGAAAGGTATGGCAGCAAAGTATGGGTTTGCTACATGTACACAAGAAGGCATGGGAGTTTTGAAGCATGGGGCTGGCATTGTAGCAACTGGCCAGTGGGGACATAGCAAGCTAGGGGAGAGATTTTGGAACTCTGAATCAGAGAGTCTCCATGAGATAAAAGGCTGGCCATACCTGACAGAGCCTGGCTGGACAGTCTATCAGTGCCTTGCTGATAATATAGTGGATACCTTTTTAAATATTTCCTGAAACAGCAACCTACAAATGAGAAGAAGGATCCCAATGTCAAAAAGAGGAAAGCTTAACTGGTAGATACTGAGGTGCTCATACAGAAATCTGAGTCCAACACATACAAAAACCTCATACAAATCTAACTAATATGGATAACTAAGACTAGTAGCTGTGTCATCTTTTCTTCTGCATAAATAGCTGCAAGAAAATGACAAAACAAAAAAGCCATTGCCTTTTTTTAATATATATTTTTATTTTCTATATTCTTTGTTTATATTCCAAATGATTTTCCCTTTCCCAGTTGCCCCCTCCCCATATGTCCCATAAACCTTCTCTCCACCCATTCTCCAATCACCTCCCTCCTTTTTCCCTGTCCTGGTACTCCCCTACAATGCTAGATTAAGCCTTTCCAGGATCAGGACCCTCTCCTTACTTCTTCATGGGAGTCATTTGTTATGCTAATTGTGCCTTGGGTATTCAGAGCTTCTGGACTAATTAATATCCAATTATCAGAGATTGCATTCCATGTGTATTCTTTTGTGATTGGGTTACTTCACTTAGGATGATATTTTCCAGATCCAACCATTTGCCTAAAAATTTCATGAATTCATTGTTTTGAATTGCTGAGTAGTATTGCATTGTGTAAATATACCACATTTTCTGTATCCATTCCTCCTTTGAGGGACATTTGCATTCTTTCCTGATTCTGGCTATTACAAATAAAGCTGCTATGAACATAATAGAGCATGTGTCCTTATTGCATGCTGGGGAATCCTTGGGGTATATGCCCAGGAGAGGTATAGTAGAGTCCTCCGGAAGAGTTATGTCCAGTTTTCTGAGGAATTGCCAGACTGATTTCCAAAGGGGTTATACCATCTTACAGCCCCACTAGCAGTGGAGGAGTGTTCCTCTTTCTCCACATCCTCGCCAACACCTGCTGTCTCCTGAGTTTTTAACCTTAGCCATTCTGACTGGTGTGAGGTGAAATCTCAGGGTTGTTTTGATTTGCATTCCCCTAATGATTAATGATGTTGAGCATTTCTTAAGGTACTTCTTGGCTATCCGAATTTCTTCAGGTGAAAATTCTTTGTTTAGATCGGTACCCCCATTTTTAATAGGGTTATTTGCTTCCCTGGGGTCTAACTTCTTGAGTTCTTTGTATATGCCCAGGAGTGGTATAGCAGGATCTTCTGGAAGTGAGGTGCCCAGTTTTCGGAGGAACCGCCATACTGATTTCCAGAGTGGTTGTACCAATTTACAACCCCACCAGCAGTGGAGGAGTGTTCCTCTTTCTCCACATCCTCGCCAACATCTGCTGTCTCCTGAATTTTTAATCTTAGCCATTCTGACTGGTGTGAGGTGAAATCTCAGGGTTGTTTTGATTTGCATTTCCCTAATGACTAATGAAGTTGAGCATTTTGATTTCTTTCTTTATTTCTTCCTTGACCAAAGTATCATTGAGTAGAATATTGTTCAGTTTCCATGTGTATGTGGGCTTTCTGTTGTTTTTGTTGCTATTGAAGACCACTTTTACTCCATAGTGATCTGATAGGAGGCATGGGATTATTTTGATCTTTTTATATTTGTTGAGGTCTGTCTTGTGACCAATTATATGATTGATTTTGGAGAAGGTACCATGAGGTGCTAAGAAAAAGGTATATTCTTTTGCTTTAGGATAAAATGTTTATATATATATATATATATATATATATATATATATATATATATATATATATATATATGTTAAATCTAATTGGTCCAAAGCTTCAATTAGTTTCACTGTGTCCCTGTTCAGTTTCTGTTTTCCTGATTGGTCAATTGAGGAAAATGCAGTGTTGAAGTCACCCACAATTATTGTGTTAGGTGCAATGTGTGCTTTGAGCTTTAGTAAAGTTTCTTTTATGAATGAGAGTGCCCTTGCATTTGGAACATAGATGTTTGGGATTGAGAGTTCTTGATGTATTTTTCCTTTGACCAGCAAGAAGTGTCACTTGGAGTCTCTTTTGATGACTTTAGGTTGAAAGTCAATTTTATCTGATATTAGAATGGTTATTCCTGCTTGTTTCCTGAGACCATTTGCTTGTAAAATTGTCTTCCAGCCTTTTACTCTAAGGTAGTATTTGTCTTTGACACTAATGTGTGTTTCCTGTATGCAGCAAGATTTAGGGTCCTGTTTACTTATCCAGTCTGTTAGTCTATGTCTTCTTATTGGAATTGAGACCATTGATGTTAAGAGATATTAAGGAGTAGCGATTATTACTTCTTGTCATTTTTGATGTTATTTTTTAAATTGTATTGGCTATCTTCTTTTGGTTTTGACGAAAAAAGGTTACTAGTTTGCTTTTTCCAGAGTGAAGTTTCCCTCCTTGTATTGCTGTTTTCCTCCTATTATCCTTTGTAGTGCTGGGTTTGTGGAAAGATATTGGGTAAATTTTGGTTTTTCATGGAATATCTTAGTTTCTCCATCTGTGGGGATTGAGAGTGTTGCTAGGTATAGTAGTTTTGGCTGGTATTTCTGTTCTCTTAGAGTCTGCATGAGATCTGCCCAGGATCTTCTAGCTTTCATAGTCTCTGGGGAGAAGTCTGGTGTGATTCTGATAGGTCTTCCTTTATAAGTTGCTTGGCCTTTTTCTCTTACTGCCTTTAATATTCTTTCTTTGTTTAGTACATTTGGGGTTTTGATTATTATGTGATGGGAGGTATTTCTGTTCTGGTCCAGTCTGTTTGAAGTTCCGTAGGCTTCTTGTATATTCATGGGCATCTCTCTCTTTAAGTTAGGGAAGTTTTCTTCCATAATTTTGTTGAAGATATTTACTGGCCCTTTAAGTTGTAAATCTTCACTCTCATCTATGCCTATAATCCTTAGGTTTGGTCTTCTCATTGTGTCCTGGATTTCCTGGATGTTTTGGGTTACAAGCTTTTTGCATTTTTGCATTTTCTTTAACGGTTGAGTCCATGGCTTCTGTGGTATATTTAGCACCTGAGATTCTTTCTCTATCTCTTGTATTCTGTTGTTGATATTTGCATCTATGGCCCCTGATTTCTTTTTTTTTAATATTTTTATTTTCTATATCCTTTGTTTATATTCCAAATGATTTCCCCTTTCCCGGATTCCCCCCTCCCCATATGTCCCATAAACCTTCTTCTCTCCATCCATTCTCCAATCACCTCCCTCCTTTTTTTCTCTGTCCTTATATTCCCCTCCAATGCTAGATCAATCCTTTCCAGGATCAGCACCTTATCCATACTTCTTCAGGGGAGTTATTTGTTATGTGATTTGTGCCTTGGATATTTAGGGCTTCTGGGCTAATTAATATCCACTTATCAGAGATTGCATTCCATGTGTATTCTTTTGTGACTGGGTTACCTCACTTAGGATGATATTTTCCATATCAAACCATTTGCCTAAAAATTTTGAGAATTCATTTTTTCTAATTGCTGAGTAGTATTCCATTGTGTAAATATACCACATTTTCTGTATCCATTCCTCCTTTGAAGGGCATCTTGGATCTTTCCAGCTTCTGGCTATTATAAATAAGGCTGCTATGAACATAATGGAGCATGTGTCTTTATTGCATGCCGGGGAATGCTTTGGGTATATGCCCAGGAGAGGTATAGCAGGGTCCTCCGGAAGTGTCATGTCCAGTTTTCTGAGGAACCACCAGACTAATTTCCAAAGTTCCCAAGGTTTTCTATCTCCAAAGTTGTCTCCCTTTGCGATTTCTTCATTGTTTCTACTTCTGATTTTAGATCCTGGATTGTTTTGCTCAGCTCCTTCACTTGCTTGTTTGTGTTTTCCTGTAATTCTTTAAGAGATTTTTTGTGTTTCCTCCTCATGACTTCAGCCTGTTGACCAAAGTTCTCCTGTATTTCTTTAAGTAAATTTTTGTGTTTCCTCCTTATTGGCTTCTGTATTCTCCTGGATTTCTTTCAATGATTTTTGTGTTTCCCTTGTAAGGCCTTCTAACTATTGATCCATTTTCTCCTGAATTTCTTTTAGAGATTTATTTATGTACTTCATGTGATCCTGTAACAGCATCATGACCAGTGATTTTAAATCCAAATCTTGTTTTTCTGGTGTGTTGGGGGTATCCAGGACATGCTGTTAATGGAGAATTGTGTTCAGATGCTGCCATATTGCCTTGATTTCTGTTAGTTATGTTCCTAAGTTTGCCTTTTGCCATCTAGTTCTCACTGGTGTTAGTTGGTCTTGTTGTAAATGCTGGACTCTCCAGTGCAAGCTTACTCTTTGCAGCTGGTCTCCGGGTGCACAGCTGGCCTCCTGCACTGCCTGGAGATTGTGTGCTGTGGCCCAGGCTGTTCCAGATCCTATGAAGCAGAGGCCTGAAAGTTCCCGCCAGAGGCCTCAGGACTGGATCCTCTGCTCTGCAGGGCCGGACTCACCAGAGCATGCTGCTTCCTCCCAGCTGGCATCTGGGTGCACAGCCATTGCCTTTTTAACACACACACACACACACTCAGAGAGAGAGAGAGAGAGAGAGAGAGAGAGAGAGAGAGAGAGAGAAGTGGGATAAAATCAGAAATTTTTATGGTAAACACAGTAATGTTAAGCAATGAGACTTAAATGATAATAAAAATTAATAACATTGAAAAGCCCAGAAATGAACAGATGTACTGTTGAATTTCACCAAAGCTTTCATCGAAAAGATAACATTCACCCTTCTGAAGCTGTTCTTAAAATTAGAAAAAAAAATTATAAACTTATCCTACAGAACCAGTTTTACTCCTCTACTAGAACTATATTAGGACAATGAAATAAAACAATTATAGTTATCATTTTGCTCATTTATTTGATAAAATACTTGATAAAGTGGCTTAAGGACATAAATGTTTATTTTTACTCCCAGTTTGTAGGTGCAGTTAATCATGTCACAATGTCCTAAGGGGATCTAGCTGGTTACATTCAAATAATAATCAGGAAGGAAAGAGAATTGAATACTAGTGCTCTGCATGCTTTCTTCTTTATGTTCAGTATTGAACCCCAGCACATCGGATGGCACTACCCACATTCATTCATGCTGAGTATTTTATCTCCAGATAAAACCTTTTGCAAGCATCATAAACATACCCAGAGGAGTGCTTCTACGGTGATTCTTGGTGTAGGAAAGTTGACTATGAAGATTAACCATCATAACTAAAGACAATTTTTTGAATAAACACAGGCTTCACTTTTCACATTAAAATACATGCATCACAATTTCAACATTATATCAGGCAATACAACTGAGTTATTGGCACTGCAGAGATGTAAACTTTGTCTGATATATTAAAATGTAATAGGATCATTATGTACAAATATAAACTATATAAATGTAATGGAACATGTAATAGGATAGAAATTATATGATTATCCCAAGATATTCTGCAAAGGAGATTGACAAAGTTCTACAGTCCTTGCTGAATAATATGAATAAACTAGGAATAGGATGAATGTAATGTTCTTCTAGCTTTGTCTGGACTGAGTGGGAGAGGAAGTTCCTAGCCTCACATAGACTTGATGTGCAGGGTGGGTAAACACCCGGGGGGGGCACCCACTTACAGGAGGAGGGGGAGTACAAGTGAAGAATTTTGGGATGGGGTGACCAGGAGGGTGTCTAGGAGAGGGATGTAAAGTTAATAATTTAAAAACATAAATTAAATTAACACATACACACACACACACACACACACACACAAAACAAAACTTTATCCAACATTATACTAACTGGGGAAAAATGAAAGCTTTTATACAAAATTGGAAGCAAGTCACTGATGCACAATCTTTCTTCTCTCCTCATTTAATACTTTTCTTAAAATATTATTTAATTCAATAATGTAAGCAGAACAAATTAAAGTTATAGATTAGAAACACATCAAGACACTGCTATTTTGAAGAAATGATCCTGTATTTAAAAGATGCTAAAAAGTTTATCAAAATGGAATAGATGTTTCAAAAATGAACTGTAGCCACCTAAATCCACAAAGGCAGCAAAAATATATTGGAGAGATAACAACTTATTCAGCAAATGTTGCTGGGAAAATGAGATATCTACATGTAGAAAAATGAGGCATATCCACATCTATTACCTTGCACAAAAATTGGCCCTAAACTTATCAAAGATTTTAACGTGAGACCTAAAAAACTGAAACTGATGATGTATCAAAATAAATGTTCCATTAGCTCAGAAAAATAATTTTAAGAACTGACAGATAAAATTATATGCCATAAAAATCTTTTTCATGGGAGATAAAATAATTACCAAATGAATATATAGTCTAGCAAAAAGGGCAAACTCCTAGCTAATCAAACTTTAATACTTCAGACAGGTGATTAATATGATATATATATATATATATATATATATATATATATATATATATATCATATCCATATGATATATATATGCAAAATTTTAATGCCAGAATACTAACCCAAACTAATAGCAATATGCTGAATAGCAAATTCTCTATAGATGGATAATAAATTCTCAAAAAGTATTTAAAGGAGATTTCACCATTATCCATCAATAAAATATAAATAAAATTTATATAAAATTTATATAAAATTTATTTCTTCTCACCCTAGTCATCATGACTGTCACTAGTTACAAATGACAAGCAGCTGTGGTGGGAGTTTGTTGAACATAAAAAAGTATATATTGACAATAAAAATGGAATGAGTGGAACCATTCAATGACTCCTCAAAATGTAAACATACACAGGACAAAGTGCATATGCATGTGAGCACACACACACACACACACACACACACACACACACACACACAGAGAGAGAGAGAGAGAGAGAGAGAGAGAGAGAGAGAGAGAGAGAGAGAGAAGACAAAGATATACAAAGACAGACACAGAGACACAGATAGACAGACACAGGCACTGTTTAACCTAGCTCTACTACTCTTGTGTGTTTGGTCAAAGGAATCTAAGTTATAATACCATTGAAATTCTTGCACATCTCTGTATTGCTGTAACATTCAATTGCTAGGGAATTAAAAATCATTGTTTACCAATAGAAAATTAATGGATAAAGAAAATATTGTTTATCTATGTAATGTAATTTTATATTTGTACAAATAAAATTAAACTCATGACGTTTCCAGGAAAATGAATTCAAAGGAGCATTATGTAAAACTAAATGAGCAAGAATCAGAAAGATGTATACTATATATACTGAAAACTTTACATTTAAACTTATGTACATTTGTTTGTATACACATATCTCTTTTTCTCCCTTTCAGTGTGTGTGTGTTCAGAGAGAGAGAGAGAGAGCACAAGAAATAAAAGCTTAAAAAGAGAATATAAGGGAAAGAATTGGTGGGAATAAAGGAGAGGACTAGGATACATGTTACCTGAAACCAGAAGAGTAGACTCTTTGACAGAGGAATGTGACCAGCATGAAGGGAAAACAGAAATAGAGATGTTCGGTGGTAGAGAAAGATGAATAAAAAAATGTGTGTGTGTGTGTGTGTGTGTTTATCCTTATATATGTTCATATATATAAGTTTGTGTTATCTTCAAAACTTAACTAAAATGTCTTAGTCAGGGTTTCTATTCCTGCACAAACATCAAGACCAAGAAGCAAGTTGGGGAGGAAAGGGTTTATTCAGCTTACACTTCCACACTGCTGTTCATCACTAAAGGAAGTCAGGACTGGAACTCAAGCAGGTCAGGAAGTGGGAGCTGAGGCAGAGGCCATGGAGGGATGTTCCTTACTGGCTTGCTTCCCCTGGCTTGCTCAGCCTGCTCTCTTATAGAACCCAAGACTACCAGCCCAGGGCTGGCACCACCCACAAGGGGCCCTACCTCCTTGATCACTAATTGAGAAAATGCCCCACAGCTGGATCTCATGGAGGCAATTCCCCAAGTGAAGCTCCTTTCTCTGAGATAACTCCAGCCTGTGTCACGTTGACACACAAAACCAGCCAGTACACTAAAATTAAAACAAATATTCTTAAAAGAGTTATGAAGTATTTCATCAACTGAGAAAAATTGCTTTTTAACTGAAGATGTAGATACTTATTCATCTAGGTTGCCAATACAAACATCAAAAGATAATTACATTGCTATTTAAGAGGAAAATGCAAACCAATCATACAATGAGAGATACTTTGACTAGCAATTTTTATTTTGTTGAAAGTAATAACAGGTGTTAATTAGGATGTTGATAAATTTGATATTTTATTATTTGTTGATGTAATGTATTTTGTATAAATAACTGCAAAAAGCAGTTTGGTTGAACCTCAAACATCATAATTGACATACAATACAGGAATCCTAAAGAAATGTAATCCAATGATATATATTCTAAAAAAATGAGACTGTATTCACTCAGCATTCTTTGGAGAAGTCAAGAGTGGAAATCATTAAAATATCAGCTAGAAAACAAACATAATATCATATGCAACTATAATAGCATATAATACATTATAAATAGTAATTAATTTGTGCTATATATTAAATTTGAAAACATACTAAGTGAAATAAGCTAAAAATGTCATAAAACATTTTATTCCTATATCTATATCCTGTAATTAAAATAGGAAAATGCAAAAAACCAGAATATATAATTGATATTTTCAATGCCTTTGTAAAGGTAGGATGGGATGCTTAATGTGTCATTCGATAAAGACACAATTTGTACAATGTAATGCATGTCGTAAAAAAACAATTCATTTTTACAGGCCAAAAATTCATTACTGCTTTGCTTTCTGTTGCTGTGATAAATGCCATGAACCAATGTAACTTGGGTTGGGAAAGGGTTTGCATGGTTACACATCAATATCACTGTCCCTAACTGCAAAAAGTCAGGGCAGGAATTCAAGCAAGGAGCAAACACCATGGAGGAATTCTGCTTTTTCTGATGTGTACAGCTAGATTTATTTATTTATTTATTTATTTATTTATTTATTTATTTATTTATTTATTTATTTTAGTTAGTTAGTTAGTTAGCTAGTTAGTTACTTACTTATTTACTGACTTACTACTTTTATTATTTGAAATATTTTATTTATGTTACACATTTTCCTTGACATGCCTAGGGAACACATGTCTTGGGTCTCTGTTCTCATTTTCTTTCTTTTCTCTCTTCTGATATTTTCTCTGAGTTTTAGATGTAGGGGTTGCTTTGCAGATGTTTCTGAGGCTGAGTTCCCTACAACAGTTTATTTTGTGCATTTTGACATGTGCATCTCTGCCTTTCTTTTATGACCCAGGCTAAGCTGCTCATGAACACCACCACACTCAGTGGCTTGGGCATTTCCATATTAATCACTAATTAAGTAATCCCACAAAAACATATCAACAGGAAAACCTGATGGAGGCAATTTCTATGGAGAAAGTCTAGCTTCTAAGGTTTGTCTAAGTTTGTGTCAAATTGACAACAATGATGATAATCACTGTATTATATTTTATGTTCTGTATATTTTACCACAATAAAATTATAATACATAAATTATCAATACATGAAAATTACAATTCAAAAATTTAAACATAGATATACAAAGGGATACAAAGACTAGAAAGACATCAAATTTTTGGTTGGGAGGACTAATTAATTTTAATTTTAAAACTTTCAAGAAACTGTGAGATGCTAGCATGCTTAATAATGACACAGATGTGCAGTACAAGGTGACACAAGTAATAATATTTAAGTACATTATATTGGTGATAACAGAGAAAATACAAGGATATTATGAAGTGTTTATAGTATACTCTAATTCTTATAAGCAGCACTTCATTGAATACTACTGTTAAGCAATTCATCTAAATTGATATTTGCTTAACATACTGGGAATTAACCCTAGGGCTTTATACATTCTACAGAATCACTTTATCATTAAGCCCAAAACACAATCGAAATTGATGTTTTATTTAGTTATTATGACTATAATCAATAATTGTAAATCTAGTTTTCTAATAGATATAGCTCACTTATTTTGATGCCAGCATATATCTGAAAGCTTAACTGAATTGTTATTTAATATATAATACCCTTGGATTAGTCACCCATCTCAAGATTGTGACAAAAGTCAAGAACAGAAGCAACTTAGCATAGGAAAGAAATATTTTGGCTCATATTTTTTGAAGTTTCAATCTATCTTAGTATTTAAGGCATCACAGAACAGGTCAGTCTATGCCAGTGGATATATGAGACATAAGATGACTCGCAGTAATGTAACTAAGCAAGCATAAACTGGGTAGAAGCAGGGACACATAAATTTTACGGGCCTCCTCTTAGTTAGCTACTTATATCATTCATTGAGTTTCCATCTCCTAAATGTTCCACAACTTACCAAAGAAGTGCCACACACTAAGGAATGAGCACTAAAACTATGAACTTGTATGGAACATTAACTATTCACAACTTTTATGGAAAGATACAATGTCATCAGCATATACACAAATGGTAAATGAATAGACACATTTATAAATCTTTCCAAACTTATTGTGTTTCTATTGCTGTGATAAAGACCATAACTGAAAAAATTTGGAGAATAAAGGATATATTTGGTGTACATATTCTAAAACAGTTGAAGAAAGCTAAGTCAATAGCTAAAGCAAGAATTTGAGGCAGAAACAAAAGCTGAAACCATGGAATGTTGCTAACTGATTTGCTCAGTTTACTTTCTGATACCATGGAAAGTCAGTTGCTAAGGTGTAGCAACTTCCCCGGTAGTCTGGGTCCTCAAATATTAAACAATAAGCAAGAAAATGTCCCACAGACCAATCTGACTAAAGCATTTTCTGGATTGAGGTTTCCTTCTGTAGCTTGTATTAACTTAACCAAAAACATAAAGTTTCTGATGTCATTGGTAAACTAAATATAAAAATGCCTGAAAATAGAAAAAAAGCATGTATTAACTTTAAAAAGAAAACAGTAGAAAGTTTATCTAATTTGTTTAAGAAAATCTTGCCTAATTTACATCTTCCCCTTGGATTTCAATAATACTGGATTCAAGGGGAGCCTGAAATTCACATGTTAACAAAAAATAAAGTAAGGAATTGTTTTATGAGATGCTCAGATTTTTTAAAGTATAGACATTTCTTTATATCAACCACTCCATCTATGTTTTTCATCTGAGTATGTATTTAATACTCTGAAAGATATTACTACATACTCTTGAATCAGATGAGTTGCACTACCATAAACATAAGGACTTATATATTTGTTGCTTTGTTCTTAATCTCTTTCCTCCCAACCTTTTTCACAGTAATTTTGTGATGAGTAAACCTTATTTATTTTATCTTATTTAATTTTGTCGAGAGAAATGTAAAATGGGACTCCAGGAACTTGGAATTATATAGAAATTTCTATATATTAGAAAAATACAGAGACATTTCCAGAAAGTTATCCTAGTGAAAGGAGTGAATTATTATATACTTAGATGTATAAACTTCTGGGATTACTATTAATTGAATTACAAGGAAGGTATGACCTAAATATTGTATTAAAATGGTTTAAGAACACAACTTATTTAAATAGACCATACTCCAAAGCCAGCTGTGGACACATTCTTTTGCAGTGAGTAAATCCTTACATTCATTCACATGACATTAATGAAATTAAACATTTTAAATAAAACCACATTAAGATATTGTATATAGAAAGACTACATTGCTATACACTACATATCTAGTCAGCATTTTGTAATTATATAGTGATTATCCATATTGTTTGTAATGGTTAGTAAAAGTTTTGTCTTCACATTAATTTTCTTCCTACATCCTCTTTAACTATTCATGGAAAAACAAAGAATGCTGAGAGAGCACTAATTTTAGTCATTGAAGCATTATTTTTGGAATCATAATTCTATTGCAAACCTTGGGTGTTGTGACTATGGTAACTGCCAGAGTTTGTTAAGTGATGTTTGTGGGGAATGAGATACAATTCTGCACACAGTTCATCAGAGACCATCCACTGCTTGTTATAATTGACTGTTCACATGAGAATCAATAAGATCCACATTTGCAAATGAACTCTATAAATATTCCTTTGGTGAAAATTTAGCTCTTATTTGTGTCCATGTCAGTATTTTTGCAAAAATATTCTGGAAAGAAGTTCGAAGTAGAAAAGATTCCTTTTCATTTTGTCAGTGAGTCAGTTTTATCTTAAAATTTGAAGAATATATGGGCATTCTATTTATGCCTGTAGAACGTGATCTGAAGTATAATTGACCTAGTAGATATACAATTCTCAGGTAAAATAATCACAGGTTTATGAGGGAAGTAGAAGTCAGTATTGTGAGGTAGCTAGATGGACTGATAATATAATCCAAATACTATATATTATATCTCCTAAAAGATGATTCTTCACTAGAAGAAGATGATTAAATTAAATACTTCAGAGAATGTGATTGGGAACAATTAGGAGTGGAAAAATAAGATCAGCAGATATTGAGATAAATGAAATACTCATAAAATATAAGACAAAAGTCACACATCTTCCAAACTTGTGCATTTATTACATTTATGAAAATTCTGGAGTAATTTCAATTACAACTAATCTTGAGTGTTTTATATTGTGTTATTACAGAAAATGCTTTGAAAACAGCATCAAGAAATGCAGCTTATGATGAAATGTTTGCTCAAATACAACTTACTACGAGTATTGCCCTACATATTACTTGACCTGAAACTCTCAATTTTCTAGAAGATGATAGTTTCAAGAAATGAATAAGTTTGTAAAAATGCAATCAATAAGCATAATCAGGTCCTGTTCAATCTATAAGGTTTGAAATTAGTGGCATTAATGATAATGTTGATGACCTTAAGCTACACTCTTTGAACATACAGGATGCACTTTTCTTTGAGGCATAAATCATTAAAGGCTTTACAGAATTTCCACAGTTAGAAATTCCACAATTGTATATTGATTTTGTCATTAAGCCTATGCATTTGGGTCCGTGTCAGCTTCTGATTGTAGTACCTGATGATGAAGCAGGTTGACCTTCTGTGGCAAATTAACCTTTTTGTACCATCCAGTAGAACAGGACATCCAAACAAAAGAAGAATGTATACCACTTAAAAAATAATAAAAATCCTCACATTTAAGATACATTACTCAATAATAAAATTCTCCACTAGATTGAGAAAACGATTGCTAGTAAGGCCAAAAATATATAACATGCAAGTTCACAGGAATAGTTATCATTTAATTCCAAATTTGGAAATATTTTGTAACATATGCAACATGCAAGTTCACAGGAATAGTTATCATTTAATTCCAAAATTGGAAATATTTTGTAACATATAAACTTTTATTGATATTGTGTTACACAATTTATTTCACAATACTGACGAAACATGGTTCACTCAAATTTTGAAGTACTTTCATTTGGGAAAGAGCCAAAAATATGGTATGACAATATTCCTAGCCATGTGAGATCAATAGAAGCGCATAAAAGCTTAAACATAAACACTTTTCCTAGAAACACTGATTCTGATATCTGTAAATAGACTCTAATATACTTATTTTTATATCTATCAAAACTGATAATGTTGATGAGCTAAATTTCAGAAAAAAAGTGGAATTGAGCAAAATAAAACTAAAACTATATAACCTATAATATTATAAAAGAGTAAACCAGGAATAATTTGATTCCTATGTCAAGATTTTTTTCTTTTTATATCTGTACCTACCTTAATTCCTGTATATCGTTCCTTTACTTCTTCCTGTAATGATTAATCATAATTAAAAACTTAAGTTTAGAGCCTGATATCACTGTCTTCTGGGAGGCCCTGCCACAGCCTTACAGATACAGAGGCAGATGCTCACAGTCAATCATTGGACTGTGCACAGGGTCCCCAATGGAGGAGTAAGAGAAAGGACTAAAGGAGCTAAAGGGGTGTGAAACCTCATAGGAAGAACAAAGCTATCAACTAACCAGATCCCCCCCCCAGAGTTCCCAGGCACTAAGACATCAACCAAGGGGTACACATGACTCCAGATGCATAGGTAGTCAGGCATCAATGGGAGGAGAGGTCCTTGGTCCTATGAATGCTTGATAGATGCCCCAGTGTAGGGGAATAGAGGCTGGGAAGGTGGGAGGGAGTGGGTGGATGAGTACCCTCATAGAAGTAGGGGGAGGAAGGATGGGATAGAGGCTATCCAAGAGGGGGGAAACTGGGAAAGTGGATAACATTGAAATGTAAGTAAAAAATATATCCAGTAAAAAAAGAAATATAGACTATGTGAGTCGTGCAGTATATCTCTGGATGTGTCTAAGAGTTTTTCTAGGATTAATTACAAACCCTGAATATGGGCAGTGTCATACCACAAGTTGGGCAAAGCTAGCTCGCACAGGTATTTTCTTCTTGCTCTACTTCCAGTATGTCATTACAGGAACAACCTTCCTTCTTCATGCCTTCCTGTTGACATGGTATTCTGCTCATTTGGGCCTCAAAGTAATAGAGTTAGCTGACCTTGAAGTGAAATCTCTGAAATAATAAATCAAAATAATTTTTCTTAGAGATAGACTAAGGTTATTAATTAATATCTTTTCTTGACTTAGTGAATAGTATCAGCTAACTTCTACCTTGGAAAGCAGGCCTTAAGCCTAACCAGCCTCAGGTACTTAGCTATAACTTTATAAATATATGAAAACAGTGATATTGCAGGGATATATGTTAAAATTGTAGAAAATACAGAAATGATTTTAGGAAAAAGATTAGGAGGTCCAATTCAATTTCCATAAAAGTCATTTGTATTATGTTATATGGTTGAAGAATACTAGAATGATTATTTCATTTAGTAATTATGTTCATTTTATTCCTTTAGACTTTTGGAATTATCTATTGGGAGTTAGACAAAAGAACATTGACCAAATTGTTTTAGCAATTAAGCATTTATGAATAGAGTTTAATTTCTATGAAAATAAAAAAATGATTATAGAATAAATTGTTTTGTATGAGTTCATAAAAATGTTAATTGATATTTTTAAGACTTGAACTTGTTTTATGATATTAAAAAAGGATGGTATTAGAAAACTGATAGACTTTCTGAATTTTCACTTAGCATCAGATATTCTAGAAAAGCCTCTAAATGTTCCAAGCAGCAACAGATAGAACAACATCTTATTGTTCTTAATCTCCAAAGTATATTTGAAATTATGACCCTCGAGCTTACAGAAGGACACAAAAGAAAGACACACAATTGTATTAATTTATTCAAGTCATAAAAATGGGATTAAATTTGGAAATATTAGTTCAGTGAACTATAGACATTCAATATAACTAGAAAACTCAAGATGTACTCCATTTTACTGGTAAATGATCAAACTTCATAAACAATAAATGGTATTAGGAAACTCTGGAAGTCATCTTGTTCCTCAAACATAATGAAAGACTTCCATTGTAATATAGAACTTGTCAAGATAAATATAGCCTGTTTTTGTTTTTTAACCAAGTACAATTAACACTGAAAAGATAAGATTTTAAAGTCTGCTTTCCTAGAACTTTTAATAAGGAACTTCAGACAAAGTTTGTAGAGCTTCTTCAGGAAAGGATTCTAAGACAAAGATTCATCTTCAAACTTTCTAAAAGGCATACAGATTTGGGTGATTGCTTAGCTTCACAAAATCATACAAATACTATGATATTAGTAGGCTTAGCAAGAAGTAAATTAACTTATCCATTTATAAAGTAAAACAAGAATGTAGTTTACTAGACCAGATATTTTTCCAGTATGAATTGAATTTTGTCAATCATTGTTCTTGAAATTTTACTGGTTATATTGGAAAGTGTAACACTTCCATCAATGTCTTAGCAATATAATTAAAGTTTTTAATTTTGTCAATTATGCCTAATTATAAGAAGAAATAATTCTTACTGAGTTTATGAAAATACATGCCTACAAAGGATTTCAATCCTGGTTCTCAATTATGAGAGGACCATATAGAAAAATTTCAATGTTTTTTACATTTATTCACAAAATATACATTATTATCTTGTCTTCTCTATAAATGTCATAAGAAAAGAGAATGTTTTTTATATCTGGAAAAATTTATGAATGAGCCTAAGATTTTTCCCTACTTGCAGTTAAAGATGCATTCTTTCTTCTTGCTGAGACAGTTCCCGTGCCTACCTTTTGCTGTCATCTTCCAGTTACCCTGGATTCTAAGTTACTTGTACCATACGAACAAATAAAGTCTTTCTTCCATAAACTGCCCTAGTCAAACTGTTTTGCCACAGCAGCAGAAAAGTAACTAGTACATTTATATTGATTAGAAAAAAATAACTTCAGGTTTTGTTTTCTAAAGTAACTTTTTCTTCTTTGAGGTTTGATATTGATATTGTTGTGGTATGAATAAAAATTTATCATGAATAGATAATGAATGGCAGTGAGTCTTTCAAATGAGAAACGCAGAGGAATATAGTTGATTCACAACTGCAAGACCCTTCTTAGGGATTAATGTTTACTATGGTGAATGGGGGAAGTCTTGCAAGAGTGGATTGTAGGGATATTATAAGGCCAGATTGCAAAGTAAACATCGTATCTATATTAAAATGTTAGTAATGAAAATATTTTCTAAAATGAATAGAGGCTGCTAATAAAAACAACAACATCTAAAATAATCAGGCCCTAGTTCAGTTTGAATATGACTTTAAAATGAAAAAGTTAAAAGAACATAGCTGCTGTTGCAAGATCTGAGAAAGGGTGAAACAGATGCACCATTGTGTGATGTTCTGGTAATTTTGGAAAAGAAGGCCAAGTGGTTTATGATAATAAATTTAAATTACAGGGTAAAACTCGAGAGGTTAGATGATAACTTTAAGCATAAATGACAAAGAAAGAAGATAAATATACTCTATTCCATGTTTAAAAAGATAGATACACTATAATATGAAATCATTTCAGGCTTTGAAATATCTTACTGTATAAAAATAGAATTAATACTAATTTCTCATTTCATTTAGATCAAACCAAACTCATTAGAATGCTATGTTGGGAGAGGCAGAACAGTTAAACATCCATTACTCTTACCTAAATTTTAATTAAGGAATAGAAAACTGAGTGCTATGATAGTCAGCAAAGCCAGTCACAGATGTCTGCCGGAAATGCATGATAAATTTGAGTGGGTTAGTGCAACAGAAGCAAAGGACAGAGGGGAAATACAAAGTGCTCAAAGGTAAATGAATGTATGCCCAGGGGTTATGCATGCCATCCAGAAATAATTACAATCGAGAGGGTTGGGAGTGGTGGGTTTTAAAGGCCAGGATAGTGGAGGAAAAAAAGTAGAAAATGTAATCAAGCATGCAAGAAGAGCATATGCAGGTTATAATCTATCAAACTGAGGAGCCAACTGCAATGATAAGCTAATGACAGTGAAGGCATCACAAGAGAAAAATTTTAAAAGCAACAAGGAGACATAAAGAAATTTGACAACAGAAACTAAACAGATTTAAATAATGAAACTTTTCAGGGCTTGAACATACCCCTTCAAAAAGGTCAGGAAGACTAATTCATATTGGATAAGTTAGGCCATAATTTTCTTTCTGTGTATAAAGAAGTAAAGAAAAGAAAGAAAGACAGTAAAAGGAAGATTCATTATGTTTCTTTACTGAAGAAAAGAAATAATTTGAATAATATTCTCTTGAAGAAAGAATTTAGTAAAGTTTATACCAAAATTGAAATCTCTTAGAAATAACAGACAACATTTTGCTGTTCCTACATAGGAAATATTTTTCTTTCACATTCTGTGTAGTCTTTGTCAATAAAAAGGCTCTCAATTTCCTTTGGATGAAGAAAAACTACAAGGCTGTATAATGAAAAGTCTAAGACATAAGAGTTAATCAACCTCCCAGATCACTATTAACAGAGCTAAGGTAAATAAGACTGCATTGTTTTGTCTTCAGGACACCACTGTAATTGATTCACGCTTCATAGGTTGCATACAGATCGCCCCATTGAGATTGCTGAGATTTTTCAGTGATCTGGTATTTTTAAATTTAATGTTTTTTTTTAACTTATTTACTTTACATCCAGCTCACTGCAGCCTCCCAGTAACTACCTCCCAAAAACCTTCACCCATCCCCCATCTTCCTCTGAGCCAATAGGGGCCCCCCTGGGCATTCTCACCACCCACAACCCTGGTACTTCAGATCTTTGTAAGGCAATGCTCTTCCTATCCCAAGGAGGCCCAACAAGGCAGTCCAATTAGTAGAACATATCCCAAGTATAGGCAACAGTTTTTCAGATAGCCCCCACTCCAGTTGTTCTGGACCTACTTGAAAACCAAGCTGCGTACTTGCTACATTTGAATGGGGAGACCTAGGTCCAGCCTATGTATGTCCTTTGGTTGTTGGATCGGTCTCTGAGAGCCCCAAGGGTCCAGGTTAGTGGTTTCTGTTGTTCTTCTTTGGAGTTCCTATCCCCTTCAGGCAGCAGTCCTTTTTAAAAGACCCCAAGTTCCATCCATTGTTCCATAGTGGGTGTTTGCATCTGGCTGAGTTAGATGGTGGCTAGAGCCTCTTAGAGGATGATATTCTACTGTCTGCAAGCATAATAGAGTATCATTAATAGTATTAAGGACTGCATCCCCAGAGGATGAGTCTCAAGTTGAGAACTCAGTCCCTGCTCCCTACCCTTGCCTGAATGACTTTTAGACAGGATACATTTTGGGTTTAAAGTTTTGTAGGTGGGTTGGTGTCTCTATTGCTCCACTGGGGTTCCTGAATGGCTATAGGAAATTTTCATTTCAGGTTCCATATCCCCAATGTAGGGAGTTACATCTAAGGTCACCTCCATTGATTTATGGATGTCTAACTTATCTCAGGTCTGGAGATAACTCCTACCTTCTTACTATGGTCAGTTGAAGATTTCCATTCCTTCTCATGGCCATTTTCACCACTTCTCCTGTTCTTTGACACACCTTATACTGAACCCCCTATTTGCCTCCCCATCCTTCCTCCCTTTCATTTCCCTCCTTCCACCTGTCTCTTATGACTATTTTATTCCCCCATTTAAATGAGATTCAAGCTTCCTCATTGGGGACTTCCTCTTTGTTTAGCATCTTTGGAACTCTGGAATGCAATATGGTACCTGTACTTAATGGGTAATATTTTAATCTACAATTTAAGAAAACAGTGCTTATATCAAGATGTGTTACACATTCCATTTTGTAGTTTAGTACTCATATTCTATCAACTATGGAAAAGAGAGCTTTTTTCTCATTTTTTGAGAAGTTGTTTTCTTTTGCAAGAGCAACTTTTTCTAGGCTAAACAAAAGTCAAAATAAATAATTCTTCCTGAGCCAACTTTCCCTAGCTTACTCCCATGTAAGATTTGTAAAATGTTGACTACTTCTCTCTCTTTTTCATTTTTCTCTACTACAGTCTCTTTCTGTGTAAACATTCTTGATTATGTTCTTATTCATGTTCCATTTAGTATTTGTTTTATTGTTATGAAGTCCTCTTCATCCTTACTTGATCTCGTCATGAAATACTTTTCTATACAAATGCAGCAGATACTTTGGTAGCCATTTCATTTCTTCTCTTTTACACTTGGTTTCACACACTAAGCAAACATCTTCTAAGTCCCTCTTTGGTATCTCATTCTATTTTAGCTGCCAGTTATGCAATGATGAAAAAGATGTGTTAGCATAATTATATGATTCAGTGAGGTAGACACAATAAACAAATATATTAGTTTTTGGGAGAAATATGTACTATGATAAAAATAAATGATTGTATCATACAAAATTGTGGAGAACAAATTAATAAGATGATAAGGTTTGTATTATCTGATATGTTGACTTTTTAGTTGACTTGGATGGGAAGAAATTATTACCAGAATTTTATATTGCCTGAATTTCCAACCATATGAGGTATATCTATTCACAAATTGCTTAGATGCAAAATTTTCAGCACCAAACTTAAATATAATCACATTCATATAAAGAAAAAGTTAATATTGCCTTTATAAATCACATAAAATGTAATTTATAATAAAAATTTTCTCTATATGGTCACATTTTATTTGTTATATCCAGTAGAAGTTAATCTTTGTATAAATAATAAAAAAGGGCCTAATTTCATTTTATGCATCAGAACAGTTTTCTAGCATTCTTTTTATAGACTGCGTTTTCATTGAATAGTTTGGATACCTTCATAAAATCAACTGACATCATATTTGATGACTTATCTCTGAGATCTCTATTATATTCATTAGTCTTTTGCAAGACAGGAAGTTTAATAGATTACCAACAGAAGACCATAAGTATCAGAAATCATAGTGAGCTGCAGAAGAGGAATTTAACTGGAGGCTAAGGGACTGGAATAAAGCATCAACATTTAACTATACTTTTTAAAGTATTTAGAAGCAGACAAAGCTGCAAGAAAGAGAAATGGAGAGGGAGAAAGAATTTGGAGACTAAAGCTAATTGAGAACTTGCTCAGGGAAATAGGCAATTATTCTCTTTACTAAAATAAGAATAAATAGTGTTTTCTATTTTTGCATGGTATGTGGAGAGTTGAAGGAATTTTGAGCTTTTAGTCTTTTTAAATGGATGATCTACTATCTCAAGGCGAAAAACCAGACATTTTTCGTTTGGTCAAATACATTTTAAAAAATGAAATAATTGTTAATAATTTCAAAACATGTCCACTTCATACAAGCTAAGCTATTACTGAAGTTCAAAATCTTTTTCCTATTTGATCATTAGATAATAAAAACCCACTCTTGGGAGCATATCATTATTGTTCATTGTCTTTATTTGATTGGATAATTTTGTGGAAGTTGTAGTGAAGGAAAGGTTTAGAGTTTAAATTGTTAAAAAATTTAAAAACTCATACAAGTAAGACAAAAATCTTAAATACCAAGTTTAAAAATTTATATCATTCAAAAAACAATTGGCTTCACTTCAACTTAAAACTTTAATAGATCAATGTTTGTAATAAAATTAAAAATTTTAAGATATGCCCCAGACTCTCATTTAATCCTTACCCTAATATCTAATAAGAAATTTGTAGTGGAAAGCAAGCATAATCATCTCTATCATCATAGTAACATTACATAATTTCCTGAGTCCTGCACTTATTTTTGAGGAATACAACTGGTAACCAGTTTTTGTTTCTTTATCAACTATAATTTAACGAAGTGTGACACATTAAATTGTCGCGCAAAGAAATGCTGCATTTAACCAATAAAAAATTTTAGATTGGTAACTAATATATCTTACTTCAAGTCTTAACTACTACAACATATCACTTATTGTTTAGCTTCAGAGGAGAATAGTAATGCTTTTTCCACCTTAGGAATGCAGAATTAAGAAATTGATTCATTTTTTTAAGTTAACTGTAACATCAGGCAACAGTTATGCTTCTGAAATTTTCTTCGTATATGTGAGAAGAAATTTCAAAACTGAACAGTTTATTTTCATTTAAGTGTATTAATATACTTTTGGTTTTATGTGTGTTGGTGTTTTTCCATATTCATGTATAAACACTATGTGTATGCCTGTGTATACAGAGAAAGTATCAGATCCACTGGAACTGGAGTTACACATCTCGCTATGAGCTACCATGTGGATGCTGTTAGCTAAATCCCAGTCCTCTGTAAGAGCAACAAGAACTCTTAGCCATTGAGATATATCCCTAGTCCAATGTTGATTTTTAATTAAGTCTACTCTGATGTCAGAGATTAGTGATGAATTGGTTCATTGTACAAATAATACAAAGGGAACAATTTCTTTTCTATTTTAAGGAATAATCATGAGAACACTGTTACTCCAAAAAGAACACTAACAGCTTAAAAAGTAAACTATTTTCATGTTGGTACTAGTTATTTAAATTCTAGATGCACTACTAGCAGAATTATAGTGCATTTGTGAATATATCGGAGATACCAGAGGTAAAATGTCCTCACTCCTCTAACACAGATGATAGAGTCACAGCTGCTGGAGTGTCTGATCTCAGCCAAACAAGTGTTTTTATTTTCTTTTTCCCTCCCAAATATTCATGGAAAGGCAGTGAGCCAAATCGGGCTTAATCTGTGTCAAAACCAGGTGTGCTTTTCATGAATATACATAGTGCAAGGTTTTGAATATCTTTAACACAAGACATTATTAAAAACAGAAAACAGTCTTTATTCCCAAGGAAAAAAAAAACAAAGGTTAGAAATAGGGTCTATAATGGTAGGGGTACCAAGGAAGAACTTTGTATGACCACAAGAGAGTGATTTAAACTTCATTAATTGAACTAAAAGACATTCTTTTCCTGCTAAGCCTCAATTTCACTGCTGGAAAGACATATTTAAGGGCTGTGGCCTAGCCCATCTTTCTCACATTTCATGCCCACAATAGCAGTCTCAAAGCCAAGTCTTTCCTTCCTGGAATCAGCAACCACAGAGAATATTGGGTGTGTTGGAATTTCCATATATAGACAGAGCCATTTATATGTATTTTGTTTGTGTCAATTTCTTGCCCTTTGCCAAAATAATTGGGCATAATGTTTTACTGTTCATAACATGATTGAGCTTTGCAAGAAAATTTCCTCCACTTTTAGTGTTACATTCTGTTAGTACACATGAAGAACATAGACAACTGAATAATGGCCATAGCCCATGAAGTGAGTAAAGGAAGCTGAGTAACTTGAGTCTTTGATCTTGTTTAAGAAATTGTGGCAACTGTTGTAACCAAAGATTGCCCCTGAATCACAGGCCATAGGCAGAATGGCAATTTCAAGTAACAAGCAGAAGTTCACAGTTTCACTTACTGGCTAGTTCAAGTGACATTAATCTGACCAGTTCTTCTAGGGTGCAGAGCTGAAAATAAACCAGGAGAAGCAAAGGAAAATGTTGCAGGACCTGAAGAAGCCTTTGATGCTATGAAGAACAGAAGAACTCCAGCTCTTCAGTGTCAGCTTCCACAACTATTTGAGGAGAAATATTTGTGTAGAATAATCCTTACCACTCTAACTCAGAAGCTATGGAAACCCAGTGGACCCTGTCTTCCTTCACTAGTAAGGTTTAAATTTGGCCATCTCTTCCTTGCTCTGTAATATCTACTATCTTTCCCAGTTTTTGGTCTGTAAAGATACAGAAAATTGATTCTTTTGTGGAGAAGCTCGGGGTAGGAAAGTACAAGAAATAGCTTCATCTTTTAAGCTTTGTTCTTCTCATAGGCTTTACTGAAGAGAAAAGTTTGTCTTGCCTTCCAGCCAGTCTCAGTCACATTTAAACTGCTTAATGCAAGGATAGAGAGTACAAAGAAATTTGAGCCACTGAGCATGAGTTTGTACAGTATAAGGAATGGATGACAACACAGGAGATAATTTACTTCACCAAGCTCCTTACATAGGTCTTCAACACTTGGTAAGTAAGGACATAGAGAAAAAATGAGTCACTAAACATTATATTGCCCCATTTTCATATGACACAAGAGTAAAAGTAAAAATTATGAAAAGTATTTCAAGTTAATCTCTATGTTCAGGGTAACTCAGTAAAAAGTACTTTTCTTGATATTTTTTTTCATTTGTCTATTTAGCCATAGATCAACACTGATACATGACAAGTTCTGTCTCCATTTCTACTTTTGTCTTTGTTATTGTCTCTGTTCTTTTACATGGTAATGATCACACTGTAGTGTATGTGTAAACTAGAGCTTTCATGAAATACAGATATACTGCTCTTGGGTAAATATCTACAAGACTTTGCATCCTACCACAGAGATATTAGCACATCTACTTATTACTTTTCTATTGACAATAGCCAAAACATCAAAACAGCCTAGATGTCTATCAATAGATAGACAATGAGAATATAAATATACAAAATAGAATTTTGTTTAGCCTTAAAGGTACATGAAATTTGGAGGAAAATGTATGGGTGAGGAAATTATTATATTAAATGATGTGGCCCAGGTTCAGAAAGACAAATATCATGTGTTATTTCCCATGTACAAAACTTAATTTTGTTTTTTATGCTTGTTTATTTATGTAATAATGATTGTGTTCATGTACTGGGAAACTATAAATGGAGGTACGGGAACCTTGGGAAAAGAAACACTGAGAAAACTATGTAATAACACATGATATGGGAGTGGGAGTAATACCCAAACTATGTATACCATGTAAAGTTTGGTATTTGTAAATTAATTAAAAATTTAAATATATGAAAATTTATAAAGAATAACTAAATTTTTATAGCAGTGGAGCCACACAAGAACATTTTTATTTCAGCTGATGTTGAAGATATAAAATATTTAAAGCAGAGACTACAGTGCTTAATAAACTTTTTTTTTAAATATATGGTGAACTTGAATTAATATACTTGCTCTCATTATATGAATCTTCTTTAAATATTAGACTTTATCCATCATTCTTTACAAGTTTCTTCTTCCTTTTTGAAGATTTTAAAATAGTATTTCTCTCATTGCAAAAGACATCTCTTATACATTACATCCTGAACAGGGTTTCACCTCTCTCTTTCCTTCCTAGTTCCTGTCCTCTCCCCACAATCTATTTCTGCTCCATTTCCCTTATAAAAAATGGCAGGCCTCCCAGGGATATAAACAAACATGGCATATCAAGCTGTAGTAAAACAGAAGGCTGGTTGAGGCAACCTAGTAGGAGGAAAAGGATCCCCAAAGTGGGTAACAGGTAAGAGATAGCCCAGGCAATATGGAACCATTAGATTGAAGGTTTTTATGTCCTTGATTTTCAAGTAAGTCTAATGTTAAAAATGACATTAGTTGAAATACATAAAAAAAAAAGGGAGATAGAGCTTGTAGAGACCATATCCACTGGATAGGCATAGCCACCGTTTGAGAGATGGGGCCACCCACCCATCTCAAAAATAGAAATTCAGAATTGCTCCTGTCAAAATGAAATGCAGGGACAAAGAGTGAAGTAGAGACCGAGGGAAAGGCAGTCCAGAGACTATTCCTTCTAGGGATCCATTCCATCTATAGACACCAAACCCAAACACTATTGCTGATGCCAAGAAGCGCTTGCTGACAGGAGCCTGGTACAGCTGTCTCCTCTGCCAGAGGCTGCCTAATACAGAGATGGATGCTCTCAGCCAACAATTGAACAAGGTCCCCAATGGATGAGCTAGAGAAAGGATCCAAGGAGCTGAAGGGGTTTGCAGCCCAATAGGAGGAACAACAATATGAAACAACCAGGGACTAAGCCAACAATCAAAGAGTACACATGGAGGGACCCATGGCTCTAGCCACATGTGTACCAGAGGATGGCCTGGTTGGAAAATGAGGATCTTCAGTTACCCTACCTGCTTCCCTAGACAGAGTGCTCTCACCTCTTTCTTTCTTTCTTTTTTTTTTATTCGATATATTTTTTATTTACATTTCAAATGATTTCCCCTTTCCTAGCCCCCCCACTCCCAGAAAGTCCCGTAAGCCCCCTTCTCTCCCCCTGTCCTCCCACCCACCCCTTCCCACTTCCCCGTTCTGGTTTTGCTGAATACTGCTTCATTGAGTCTTTCCAGAATGTTTGGTCTTGGGTATTTTACAAGGCCATGTGAATGTGAATGTTTCAATAATGTGTTTTTTAAATATACCTGTCATAATTATAAAGAATACCTACTAAGTTTTATAGGTATTTTGTTCTACTACTTTTCTAAGAGTATTGTTCATTTTTAGAAATTTCCTGGTGGAATTTTATCTCTTATGTGTATTATCATATCAGTAAGTAGGAATAATTTTACTTTTTCCTTTGCTACTTTTTTCCCATTAATTATTTTTCTGTGTCTTATTGCTTTAACTAGGATTTCAAATACTGTATTAAAAATAAATGAAGATAATATGGTTGCTTCCACCTTATTAATTTCTATCCCAGTTTTATTATTGCTTTCTATTTGATTTGAGTCTGGTTTTCTTTTTTTTAATTTTTAAACTAAAAAAATTATATGTGTTTTGTCTACATGTGTATGTGGACATCACATGCACAAAATGCCCCTAGAGATCTTATGTGCTGAAACTAGAGTTAAGAAATGTTTGTGAGCTACCACGTGGATGTTAGGAATCAAACCCAGGTCTTCTGGTAAAACATTCAATATTCCTAAACCCTGAGTTATCTCTTGAGCTCCATTTTAAAAAACATTTTTAATGACTCTTACATTTATTTATTTTGTATTTTAAATGCATATGAAGGCTTTACCTGCATGTATGTATTTAAACCATGCATTCAAGGAGTTCAGAACAATCTGTCAAATCCTTTGAAGCTAGAGTTCCAGATAGTTGTGAACCAACATGTATGAGATAGAAACTGGACTCAGGTCTTATACTTAATTAGTGTGCCTAAATGCTGAGCCATTTTATCAGCTGCTACAAACTCTTGAGCTGCTAATAATGTCACAAATGAAAGAAAGAAAACTAACCCAAACCATAGCCAATTTAACAAAATCAGCAATTAATTAAAATAAGCTCTTTTATTGTATACACAGGATATCTCTCCCTAAAGACAAGATTCAGGAGATCATCAGCACTGTGTATGAGGGAGATAAGAGTTTATACAGCTCAAGATTAAGGGGTTTCCAAAATGGAGGTATTGGCAGGCACTTAGGCAGGATTACAGAAGCAGAGCACAAGCATAACAAGTTGGGCTTAACAACCTTCTGAAACAAATACAAGGTTGGTCATAACAAGGTAGTCATAACAACGGGGACTCATAATCTTTTGAAATAAAGGCACAGTTGCCATTTCCTGGAGCAGGTACTCCAGAACTATTTGTAGTTAAGGTTACAGGTGTGACATAGCCCAGTCCTTGAGAAACAGATTTAATCATAATGAACCTAGTTTGTCTTTATTATGAGATGGCTTCTAAGCCTAAAATAGAGGCAGACTCTCTTTTCACTGCATTATTAACTTATTTATTTTTATTCTTCTTTAATTTTAAATGTAGTCACTTAGGTTCCTCTAGTAACTACATGAGTTTATCTCAGAAATTTTAATGTTTCGTTATTTCATTTTTTATATAAATTTAATTTTTTTCTTTTTAACTCTTTTTCTTTATTCATTCATTATTTAGTACTATTTTGTTTAATCTCCAAGATTCTGTAATTTCAAAAGATTATTTTGGTGTTGCTTTAAAGTTTTATTTCACTGTGATCAGATAAGATTTATATGAATTTATTAAGATTTGTTTTGTGTCCCAATATGTGGTCTACTTTATAGAAATTTCTAGGGACTTTTGAATAAAATGTAGATTCTTTTATGTTTTGGTAAAAAAAAATGTCTATAAATATATGTTAGATCCATTTGATGAATGGGATAAATTATGACACTTCTCTGTTTAGGTTTTGTCCAGGAGATCTATCTATTAAAGAAAGTAGGGTATTGAAATCATCTCCTATTACTGAGTTAAGGTTATTTTATTGCATGAAGTCCAGTAGAAATTTTGTTTTTTAGGAAAGAAGATGCCCTAGATTTTCATGTACAAATTTTAGGATTCAAATGACTGTTTGGTTAATTATTCTCTTGTTTAGAATTAACTGTTATCTCTTCTTATTAATTTTATTTTGAATTCTATCTTTTCACACATTAAAATAGTTATATCAACTTGTCTGGTCCCATTTGCTCATAATATTTTCTTTTTATTCTTTTACGCTAAGGAATGTAAAGGCTATAGTTTTGGTGGTGTTCTTGTTTGTGTTCTTAACCCTTCCTGTGTCTTAGTAATTTCTTTTTCATTGATTTTCTTCTTATATATCAATTTGACTATATGTATTCTTTCCTTTAATCCAAGAAATTGCTTCCAGTATTCTCTGTGGAGCTGGTTTGATGTACATCAATTCTCTTACTTGGTTTATATTATCCTTTATCTGTGTCAGATAATTTTGCTGGTTACAATCTTCTTTTAGGACTTAGAATATATCCTTCAAAGGGTTTCTTGTCTTTAATCTTTCCATTGGGATGTCAGTTATATTCTGATTGGTCTACCTTCATACTAGCAGCTCTTGATTCAGCATGGATCTGGAACAGCAACATGGATGGTCAGTATAGAGTGAGGATCTTTCATCAGGTTAGGCTATATAGCATAATAATGTGTCTCCACCTATGTCTAGGCCTAAAAGGGAGAAGTGGAATGGCAGAGAAGCTAATATAATGGGAGGTTCTGGCTAATAGTCAGTAAGAAGACAAATAGATACAGCCCCTATCTGGATTTAATACTGTGGAATGGGGGCAGCATGGGAAAATCGAACTTACAATCAATAAGAGAGCTCCTAAATGATGTTTCTGCCTGTATAAAGGTGTTATATGAGCTGGGAGTCCTAGGCCATACTATAGAAGAAAGTACTCTCCTGTACATTCTACCTGTTTCTTAGACAATAAGAACAGTCATATTTTATAATTTTAAATATTCATGTTTAAATGATTTGAATCTTAAGAGCCGACACTATGTATAATACCTATATTTGTGCCCAACATCGAGCAGCATATTATAGAGACAGACACTTTCACACCATGACAGACACTGAGATGGTGTTTGTTTGTGTCTGCAAAATTCTACAATTTTAAGAAAATTATGTGTACATTTTTGGCCAATTCTAAAGCGTAAAATAGTGCCAATATGGGACTTTCGGGGAGTGGGGGGCTAGAAAAGGGGAAATCATTTGAAATGTAAATAAAAAATTATATCGAATAAAAAAAAAGAATTTCAAGTCCATTTTTCTGGCATTTATGTTGTTGAACATTGGGGATAGTCTAGAAATTTTGATAGTTCTGACTTTTCTGAGACTCTAGTTTTAACTGGATTCTGAGTCTCAGCATAGCAAGGCTGAAATAGGCCTTCTAGACAAAGTTTTGTGCTAAGCTCTGTACCCTTCCAGTTAACAGATGGTATTTTCCTTGTCTTCCTGACTGAAGTTAGACAATAGGTTTTGGATCCTATTAGTGACCTCATTCCCTGAAGTTTCTGTCCTTATGTAATATCCTGCCAGTAAGATTTATAAGATTTTACCTAGTTTTGTCCTAAATGTAACCTGAATCTGGATGTGGCCTTCTGCCTTGCTTTCATCTTTTTTAAAATATAATCAATGAGATAGCAGAATAACTAAAATCTAGACCACTGGCTCACATAAACTTTTTAGTAAGTGAATGGAGCCACAGAAACTCTTATTCATTACTTTTGGAAGACAGTAGGGCTGCTTTATACTGAACACAAACATTTTCTTGTAAGTAGAAAAGTTCTTGGTATTTTCAGAAAGGTGTTGAGAAAACATTCATAAAAAAATAACTGTCATATAAGTCTTGAAGTGTCAGGGTTGGTGGATACTCAAGGGGACCTCCCACTTGCTCAGCGGAGGAGGGGAGGGCAAGATGGGGGAAGAATAGAGGGAAGGAGTAACTGGGAGAGGACAGTGAGTATGATGTAAAGTAAATAAATAAAACTATAGATAAATAAATAAATAAATAAATAAGAACCCTGCATATAAATCTTGACAATTTTGTTTAGAACTTTCAAAATTTGAAAACAATCATGACTTCTTTTTCTATGACTATGATTAATAATCAGTGGCAAGCTCAGGTAATTATATATAATCCAAAACAAAAATTTAATTATGAGAACACAAAGAAGCTAAGAAAATTGAAGATTATATGATTAAATATAGGATTCTGGTTTGAAAAGGCCATAAACAAGTATAGCTTAGAAATACTTTGAATTATATACTAGATCACTACAGTGAAAGAAATATCATAGTGAATTAAGTCACATAAATAGTATAGTTTTCTAGTAAAAACAAAATTTATGTTTATACTTTATAGTAGTTTGTTAATTATGAAATACTATATGTATAAAACTGTACATCTATTTCTTAGATGTAAACATTTTGATACAAAATACTACTCATTTTATTATTAAAACAAAGAGATATATATTTAATAAAATTTAACATGAATATACACTGAATTCTCACTTTTAAAATCTGCAAATATTAACAAAATGAATTATAAAAAGAGAAATTCTTATATTATTACACACATAGCATGGTGTTATAGGAATTCATCAGAGATAATCACTCACATAGAGTTTACAGTCTACTGAAAGTATTTATTCTAGTTTGTTCAGATTTCATTCAAGTATTTGGGGACCTGGAAGCATGGAGTTTTTAAGGAAAAAGTCACATTTTTTTCCTCTTGATCAGCAGCTGCAGGGGCTTTTGGGGGAGTGGGTCTTTAGGGAAGCAAACAGTTTAACAGAATCTAAGAAAAGCATTTACTAAGAGTGTGTTCTAAACAAGGAGACAATTTAACAGACACTAAAATAGATAGTTGGGGCATCTTGACTTCAGGATTCTAGAATAGAGTTTGATAATTTTTAATGAGATTCTCCATCAAGGAGATTAGATTCTAGTTAAATAATCCACACATCAAATGAGGTACAAGAAGAACGGAGGAGTGGCCCCTGGTTCTGGAAAGACTCAGTGTAGCATTATAAGGTAAAACCAGAACAGGGAAGTGGGAAGGGATTAATGGAGGTACAGGGGGAGGGAAGAGGGCTTATGGGACTTTCAGGGAGTGGGGACCCAGAAAATTGGAAATCATTTGAAATGTAAATAAAAAATATATCGAATAAAATTAAAAAAAAAGATTCTAGTTAAACCTGTAATGATCCCAGCAAAAATATAAGGCAGAAGAATCACTGGCTGTCTTACTATGCCACAGTGGTATTTGGGGACTAGATGGACATAGTAAAATATTAGTTGCCAGACCCTGAAAGAGTAGGGAAGGATTAGGACAAACTAATTTTAGGATAAAGTTACTATACATGTTGCAATGAACACTGTAGAAGGTATAGAAGCAATAACAACAAACAACAAAATAGAACAAAACCTAAGAGTGAACAGTGATTTTAGGTACTAAAAATATATCAATGTAGGCTCATTATTTGTAAGAAATCCACATGCTATACTCATATCTTATGTTGGTTAGGGATGCTAGGTAAACCAACATACTTTATATTTATTTTTTCTGTAAATATAAAACATTTCTAAAATTATATTAAAATGAATGATAAAATAATGAGAACTATACGTTAACACTAAGAATTGTCACAGGCATTGGCAACGAACAGAATATTTTTATAAATTATATATAAACATTAAATTTTATATTCATTTCATACTAAAGGAGTTAATACTAAATAGCTACCTGATCTGTTTAGTAAAAACTTGTTGCCTCTTTCCTTGGGCAGTGAGGCATAAAAAAAATATGTTTTAATTTGGAAGTGTATTATTAAATACAAAATATTTTAAAGGTTTAAAATTCTTTCAGTCTCTTATACTGAAAAAAATAATGTGATTCTTGGGTGTTGTAAAAATCATAATAATAGCTATGCTTCTAAATGGACCAAGTAAGGAACAAATGCAATTTACTGGGATATTACTTAAATTTCAGAGAAATTTTCCCAGATAAACATTCTCCAAAATGCATTCAAGATGTAAGGTAGCCTAAAAAGAAAAGTTACACTCATGAACTTTCAACAATATGGCTACTTGAACAAGATTAGCATACTAAATGCATACCCACACATACACACATACACAGACACACACACAGAGAATCTTCAGATTCTGCCATTCACAGAATTAGTACAATTTATCCTCTATGGATAAATGTAGAATATAAAAATTAACATACCACAAACCTAATATTTAAAATTTTTCACTTAAAAAATAAACCATAGACTCCAAATTATATCATTAAACAGGGTACCAGAGAATAGATTTCTTTCTCCCCACTATGGGGCTGCGAACAAAACAGGTTTCTAGTAGCAAATTCTACAAAAATCAAAACAAAACAATAATCACAACCTAAACAACAACAACAACAAAATACAAAAAGCATGAAAAATGAGTTCTATAGGAAGCTTATGAAGCAGGCATTTGGAAGAGACATGGTATCTTCTGTGTGTCCTTATGTTGAAAAATGTGGTAATAATAATAATAATCTTTGAATTTGTTCTTATCCTACCTTAACCTTTCAATATTATCTGTTGAATATGATGTAAACTATATGGTTTTAACCTTTTTACCTTAAAGTAGTTTCTTTTCTATGAAGATGATGAATATCTGTTAGGTGTTATGAATACTTTTATGTCAATACTGAGATAAATGTGTTCATTTTTACTTATGGGGTTAATGTGGTTCACCAAAATATTATAGTACATACAATGAACATTGTGTCCAAGGATTATATCTCATCTGGATAACAATAATTGGTGATTTCCACACATATGGACAAAATTTTTGAAAATTCTACAAAGACCTTCATATCAAAGGGAATGTATTCCTTTTTTGTACTTTTCCTTTTATGGTTTGACTCTAAAACCATATTTCATTAAACAAAATAATCTATGTCTAGTTTAGCCAAAGCAAGTTACCACAAAAAAATCGACTAAGCAGATTATTTTGGTAGATTGAAATATAATCCATCCTGTATAGCAAAGAAGGACCTTTGAAATTATCTGGATATTAGTCCACTACAAGTTTATTGAGATACTGTAGAAATATATATTTCAGTCATACTTTTGATTTACAAAAGCTGGGTACAAGTCTTCCAGAATCTAAAGCATTTGCTTTAGATTCTTTCTCCAGAATCTATTTTTAGACCTTAGGGATAGAGAGAAACAAGAACTGCAAAAACAACTTTCTACCTCAACATCTAGTAATTACTGCTGGCTTGAGGTCAAAAGACATTATTACCATTTAAAACAGAGATTAATCCAAATAACTACAATTAAAGGCTGAGGGGTGAACAATCACAGTGATAAAACAAAATCAATGTAGCTATTTCAACTGACCACAAAACACATGTGACAAATACGGGATATGAAATTATATAGGAGACAGTGCAATACTTAATACTGTAAGGGTCCATGATTCACTGAAGAATGATACCCCAGACTCAAATAGTATGTAAATGCAAAGTGTTTTATTATGCAGAAGTCCATCATGCTGGGGTTTCCCATTACCAAGATAGAGAGACAACCAAGTGAGTTCACAGTCTTGTTTTAAAGCACATTGGAATTATAGGGTAGATGAGCTTTATCCTACTCTGTCTCTAGATATTCCAGAACCATTATCAGGGAGTGAATGGTGGGGCCTAGGGTTTTTTTCTATTCGTAATTGAAGTGGCTGGGCTTGCCTGGACATGCACAGTTCTTAGGCCTAACCTATTTAACCGCCAATTTGAAGTCTATCATGGAATCAGCCTAGTCATCTCAGTACAGTTCTGCAGTATCTAGGAATCTGCCTAAACAATTAGGAACTAGGTATCTCCAGATAGAACTCATGACTATTTTGCATATCACACACACACACACACACACACTCTTTATTTTCTCAAATCTGTATAATTTTCTTCATGTCCTTTATAAAAGTAACTTTTATTTGCCTGATGTAATTGTCATCTCAAATGCTTACTCCTGAATAAGCTCACACTTTCTAGTTTTTTTCTGAATTCTAATGGCCTGGTTCAACTCAGTTGTTCTGGCTTGAACACCTCTCCAATCTGACTGTTCCACAGAGACTTTTTTGGCTTTGGTCTGAATTGCTCTGCTTAGAAAAAAAGCTGCCCCTGAACTTCATGAACCAAATTGTACTCAACTGAACTATACTGAACTATATGGAACTGAATGACTGGCTCAGTTGAGTTTGACATGCTCTTAAGTAGGCTATTTTCTTGATTGTTCTACTGAGAGTTGGGTATATCCTATCTCAGACTCATCTATTTAGATTTGATATAATCTAATTCTATAATAAAATTATATCTATATATAACATAGATAGATTATATCCATAATATAGATAATATATAATATAGATATATACAGACTAAAGACAGCATACAATAATATAATTATTATATATTATAATAATATATAATATATTAAAATATATAATATATAATATATTTTATGTATTATATAATTATAATATTTAATATAACATACATTATACATAATATAGTTATAGATATCTATTTATCTGTATTATAGAATTAGATTCTATATATTACAGAATCTATAATTCTATCTATATAATATAGATTATATCTGTATATATATAGATATAAATCAAATCTAATTAAGGGGCAGACAAATTTGTCACTTTGTCTGCCCCTGATTTTCCTTCATCCATGGCTGCTTCCCTCTACAAACTAATTTTACCTTCATTGTCTGAGATTAAAGTATGTACTAAGGACCTTTCTGTATTCCAGCCAGAGGGATTAATGTTGTGTCATTCCAGGCAGATCACAGACCTAGAAGGTCTTTGGTTATGACCCTTTGATAGAACAGCCAAATTGCTGGATTAAAATTTCTTTACATCTTGAAAAAAGCAACAGTAGATGAAGAAGTAAAAAGGAAGTGGGGAAGGGCAAGAAATTCAAGGGTATGTTAGTTGGTTTCTTCTTTATATAGTACATTTTAAATAAAAGGAGTGGTACCTTTAGGGCAAAATTCCATCCAGGTAATCTTGTAAACTTCACAAGAAAAAAGCCAAGGGATTTTTCTCCACCTGAAAAGAATCAACAAGCCAAAGCTTATGCAAATCTAATTCAAAGAGGGGGCCAAATTCTATCCCAAGCAAGCAGAAACATTTGGCACCTTTGACTACCCACATATCTCAGGCTTTAAACTAAAACTCAACAGAAGAAAGGGGTTGGTGTATCTCTTCCTACTATTAAGGAGCTCTGCTGAGGCATGTGGCAATGGAGTACTTGCTTGGAGAGCTAGCAAGGACATTGCATGAAACTGTTAAAGTAATGTGTGGCTTGTCTTGGAAACCCCAAGATGTTGGAAATGTAAGAGCCATGGGATGCCTGCCAAGTAAGACTACAGAAAGTGTTTGGAACTAGCCCAGGAGAAAGAGATGTGTTGGAGTTCACAAAGCTGGATGGAGTGGGCGATATAAAAAGATATGGTCAGGATATAAAATTTTCCCTGATCTTCTGGACTTTGGTCTTGCTTTGGTCCAGTATTTTCTCACTGAAGAGTCTTCTTTTGGCACTTTTGGAATTGGAATGTATATTCTGTGTCATGGTATATTAGAAATATGTAAATCGCCTTTTGTTTGTATTTGGTTTTAAAGTTGAGATCACCTTAAATCTCAGAGAGGTTTTATACTTTGGGCATTTAAATAGTCTTGAGACTGTGAAAGACAAAGAGACTTTTATAGTTGGACTAAATGCATTTTGCATTATGTTATGGCTATAAGCCTATAGGTCCAGGGAGTGAAATGTGGTTTGAATGAGAGTGAGTCCCAAAGGCTCATATATGCTAATGTTTGGTTTCTAGTTGGCTGACTGTTTAGGAAAGATTGGGTGTGGCCTTATTGGATATTGTGTGTCACTGGAAGTGGACTTTGAGGTTTCAAAAGTCCATGTCTGGCCCATTTTCTCTGTCTCTGTCTCTGTCTTTGTCTCTGTCTCTGCTTACAACTTGTGGATAATATATAAGCACTTAGCTACTACCTTAACTTCAAATCTACCTACCTTCTGCTATGTTTTCTACTATGTAGAATACTATGTTATATGTATTCTATGATAATAATGGATTAACACCCTGAAACTGTAAGCAAGTCCCCAGTTAAATGCTACTTCCCATAGTCATAGTGTCTGTTCAAAGCAATGGAACAGTAACAATGACGGTAGGGTTTCTTGAAGTTTTCTTATAGTTTTAATTTGTTAACATGAAACTTCAGTACTTCATAAAATAAGTACATAACCACATGTCTGTTGACTGTTAATGAATGAATGTACTGCTTAGACTGAATTCTTGTATTGATGATACAAGATACAAATTTAAATAAAATCTAAAATCAATTAAAATATTGAAGAGTTGGATAATAAAACAGAAAAATACAATGGTAGAATAGGTGAATAGTATGTAAAATTATAGCACTAACAGAACTATATAGAGACTTTTTGTTTATGTAGTTATTAGGATTTTTAGAATAAGTTAAGTGTATAAGGATATCGGATAAGCAGAGAAAATAAAGAATGAATTTATCCTCCAAATGGGACTCTTTTATAGGAAACCCACTCTCTTAATTTCTATTCCATTGCTGTGTGGAGACCATATGACAAAAAAATTATAGAAGATAACACCTTATAAAAATTAAAAAAAAGACATCATGAATTTGGAAGGGAGGTAGGGAAGCATGGTAGAGGTTGAAAGACGTATAGGGCCGGGGGAATTGATATCATTATAGCTTGATTAAATATTTAAACAAGAAAATAATATGTATAGGAAAAACATAAATTATAATACATGCTATGTAACATAAAGTCACAAGCATCAAGGACAGATGCAAACAGAAGGTAACTGAATGGGAAATATAGTCCATAAATGAGGGAGTATGAGTGCTTTTACACTTGTTAGTAAAAAAAGACTTTAAATCAATTCACACAACAGATAAAGGGTGTACATATGTGGTTCATCAAGAGGACTTACCAATTATAAGAATATGTGAGTACAGTATCAAAGAGGAATATTAACAAAACTGAAATAAAAATTAACAATATAGCAGCATTCAGTATCAGTAACTGATCCTCAATGATAAATCACTGTGTCTGTTTTATTCACATATAAAAATATTTTAAAAGATAGGCTTGAAGGATATTATAGACTAAATGTTCCTAAATTCACAAACAAAACATGGCATTTATTAGTAGCATTATGTATATTTTCTTAAGTATTTTCATAGATAATTCTTCAAATACATCATAGATTAGATAAAAATCACATTTCATTTCGTAAAATAGTTACAAACTACTCATGAAAACTATCTGGAAAAGATGTCATTTGAATTGAATCATAAAGAGTGACATACTTAGAGAAAATTAATCAAGGAGGTAAAATGTCTTTAAACTGAAATTCATAAAATGTTGACTAAAGGCAGAAGCACTTAACTAGAAATCTAATTAGTATTAATGAATGGTAAATAAGTATCAGTAAAATGTTTATATTATCCAAAAAAATTTCTCTATCAATATTTTAATGGCATTTTCACAGGTATATAGAAAATATCCATATACCTGGTACAGGTAAGTAAAACTGGATCAGAATACCCTACACAGTCTCTAGGGAGCACAAAACTGGAAATACTTTATTCCCTATTTTTCTATCATAACAAAGCCATAGTACTACAAACATGGTGATGGAATAACATGTACATATTCTGAACAAAATTTTAACAAGAACATCAAATAGGAATAGGTATCCATCTAAATAAACAGTTCTGGAAAAATTGGAAATTCACATGGAAAAATATATAAGATTTTATCTTATGTCACTTAAAAAATTCCCTATTAATTAAAACATTAAATTACAGAGATCTGAAATCATGAAGACAGAAGCAAGGGTTTAGATATTTGTTTTAGTAATAATTTTTGGGATATGACTATTCAAGTGTCAGGAACAAAAAATATATAGGTACTGGAGAGATAGATCAGCAATTAACAGTATTTTTTGCTCTTGCAGAGGACACAAGGTAGGCACCTACCACCCATATAAAAGCCTACAGACACCCATAACTCTGCTTCTAGTGGCTCTGGTTCCCTTCCAGACCTTTTTCTGACATCAAGCAGCCATGCAGTACATATACAAACATAAAAGTAAAAATTCATTCAAGTAAAAAATAAAATAAATACTTTTAAAAAGCTTTTTAAAAGTAAAGATAAATACAAATACACATTTTTTCAACAAAAAACAGTTCTGCTGAGCAGAAAATGAATCAGTTACCAAGGATGAACAAAGCAATATGTAAAATGGAAGAAAATATTTGCAAACCAATTTTTATTCAATAGAAAAATATACTCCTAATTTTAAAATACGCAAGAAATTAAACCGACCTCATTTTCTTGAAAAAAGATTCAGATAACCATTGTGCTATTTGTTTGTTCTCAAACTAAAGCACATTGTTTGAAGCAACTAAGCATCACTGATCGTCACAGAAATGAAAATGAAAACCACAATTATGTATTACCTCAATCTGTTTGGACAGCTATTGTTAAAAAGCAGGTAATAACTGTTGGAAAGGATAAATAGAAGCAAAGAGAGCTCTTCACAAACAATCATGAGTGTACTACTTCCTAAAATATTTTAAAAATAGAAGTATTATGTGAGTCAAATTTCTACTGAGGTATACTACCTGAGAATATATCCAAAGAACATGAAATAAATCTGTGAGAGGCATGTCTCTTTTCGATTATTCCTTTAATCATTGTTCATAACTGTTGCACTAACCCTCACCCTCCCACCCTCTGAGATGGGCCTTAGGGGTAGAAGTTAAGAAGGCAAGGAATCGATGACAGATTCCAAGAGCCAGATGAGAAGCAGAAGTAGACTCATTTATTGTTATAGTGGAAAGTGCCTTTGTACTCTCCTCCCACATAACACCCACCCCCATAACTGCTTCTCTCATGCAGCACCAGCCAATAGGCTGGCTGCCCAGGTCACATGTTCCTTCCTTGTTCCTCTCCTGTTGTCAGGTAAGTTCTGGGGTTTAGTGAATACTGAAATGCCTGCTGCATGTGTATGGGGCATTGCTGGCTGCTATCAGGACATTCTGACTCACTAATCCTACACATAACAAGAAAGATTATAGTTTATCTATGTTCCATTTATAAATAAATCAATGAAAAAATGTGATGAACACACAAAATGAAGTATTTTCATCTGTCCAATGAAAGTTGTCCAAGTTTCAACAATGGATAAACCTGAAGCTTGTTTTTGTAAATCAAATAAGTAACATACACTAAAACAATATTCGATAATATTTATATGAGCAATGGAGAATATTTAGTGGAACAAAATCAGAAAAAGAGTCACTTCCAGATGCTTGAGTGAAAGAAGCATGAGTATTTTAATGAAAAATATTTTCAATAATTGCATGAATAAGTCCTGTGCCTCAGATATACAGGATAGTGACTTTACTTAATACTACTGTATTACTTAATTAAAGTTTGCCAAGAAAATGGACCTCAAGCTTTTTCATTGCTCCCCAAGAGAATTAAATCTATATGTGATGATAGTGAGTGATGTTACTATTATAATCAATTCAAAATGTGGGCCTAACATCAAATTATCACAATGTATATCCTGAACACATTTCTTTTTTTATTTATTCTTTTTCTGAACACATTTCTATCAGCTATTATTTAGTGAAACTGTAACAACTATAGTTTTAATTTAATGATATTTGTGCTTTGTAAATTCCTCTTGTCCTGAAATGAGCACTTAATTACTATATTCAATTTTATAAGCTATATAATTTCCTTATAGCATAGTGTTTAATGATGGTTATCTTATGGAGAAAATTCTGCTCGTCTATCCTAATAAGAGATTCACAAACATTTTGGCAAGCATGTGTGAAACATTCCTTCTAGAGAGTGAGTCCTCCCCAATCAACAATGACCTTTTATTGGACCATAGCTATAAGATCTCTGGGAATCCTCATCTCTCTCTCTCTCTCTCTCTCTCTCTCTCTCTCTCTCTCTCTCTCTCTCTCTCCTCTCTCTCTCTCCATGAACCCAACAGCAAAAGAAGTTATTCTAAATTATGCAGCTTCTGTGATTTAAGATTTTTTTTCCTGTTTTAACCTCATTTTAAACAGAGAGGAAAAGTCTGTGTGTATGTTGGAAGCAATTAATGTTGAAGGTGTTATTGTGCTGAATCTGTGTGATCCTATATGAATAGAGTAATTATTTTTTAAACAAAATAAACATATCTTTCCCTCTTCAAACAATACAATTTTTTTTGTCAAAGATTCAACCCTGCCATTATGTTGAACATGGATTCATAATTCTCCAGAGGGAAAAACAAACAAACAAACAAAAACAAACAAAAACTTTGGTAGTTTAGCTGCACTCCCCCCAAGCTGTGTTTGAGCTGATCAGAATCATCCCACTCTATGGATATCCAAACTAACCATAGCTTTTCTGTCTTTCCATTGCTTCATCTCTTTTCTAATGCTAGTGCTTACTCCCTAGTAGTTTGATTTGTTTGACTGTTTTCTAAAGAGAAAGAGAATGGAAGGGAAGGAGTTGGATACATTAGGAAGGACATGGTGGTTTTAGGGAGGGTGATTATGGTCAGAATATATTGACTGTATCTTCAAAAAATTATATATATATAATATATATATATATATATATATACATGTACATAATTTTAAAATATATATGCCTTTATATATGAGAGGCAAAGAAGCACAAAATTAATACAAATCTCATCCTATAATATTTGGTACTCTTATTTTATCTTTTCAGGTAATAATCTACTAGATGTCTGTCCACATAATAATCTACTTCCTGGTAAATGAAACCTCGAGTTCTCATTTTCTGGAAAAGAAATCCTACAGCAATGTGATTCTATTATTTTGGACAAGTTGAGTTGTATTGTGGTGGCTCCCATCATCAACAAATTCCACTGTTTAAACTTTATAGGTATGACAAAAAATGTACAGAGGCTCAGTAATTTGAACATCAAACATTCAGAATATAACAGAGAAGACTGAAGCAAACATAAGTGCAAAGCCATGGACTAAAGTAGCATAGAATATAAAGCAATATGTTCTGTGAAAAAAATGCAAATGGTCTACTCTTTAAATTCCTGTGAAGGTAGACTCCAGAGAGCCAAATATCCCCCTTAAAAATGGGGTACACAGGTAAACAAAAAATTTTCACTTGAATATAGAATGGCTGAGAAGCACCTAAAGAAATGTTCAGCATCCTTAGTCATAAGGGAAATGCAAATCAAAACAACCCTGAGATTTCACCTCACACCAGTCAGAATGGCTAACATCAAAAACTCAGAAAAAAACAGGTGCTGGCGAGGATGTGGAGACAGAGGAACACTCCTCCACTGCTGGTGGGGTTGCAAATTGGTACAACCACTCTGGAAATCATTCTGGTGGTTCCTCAGAAAACTGGGAATGATACTTACAAAGGACCTGCTATACCACTCCTGGGCATATACCCAGAGAATTTCCCAGCATGTAATAAGGATACATGTTCCACTATGTCCATAGCAGCCCTATTTACAATAGCCAGAAGCTGGAAAGAACACAGATGTCCCTCAGTGGAGGAATGGATAGAGAAAATGTGGTATATATGTATACAGTGGAGTACTATTCAGCGATTAGAAACAATGAATTCATGAAATTCTTAGACAAATGGATGGAACTGGAGAACATCATCCTAAGTGAGGTAACCCAGTCTCAAAAGAACACTCATGGTATGCACTCACTGATAAATGGATATTAGCTTAGAAGCTTGGAATACCCAAGACACAATTCACATATCAAATGATGCCCAAGAAGAAGGAAGGAGTGGCCCCTGGTCCTGGAAAGGCTCAGTGCAGCAGTGTAGGGGATTTCCAGGACAGGGAAGTGGGAAGGGGTGGATTGAGGAACTGGGGGAGGGAAGAGGGCGTATGGGACTTTCAGGGAGGGGGAATCCAGGAAAGGAAAAATCACTTGAAATGTAAATAAAGAATATATCAAATAAAAAATAAATGCCTGTGAAGCAAATATTATTTCACTAACATAACACAATTTCAACATACATTCTAAACATTCCCAAACCTGTAGTACTCACACTTTATCAAAAAAAAAAAGTTTCTGCAACTGTTCGATACTATAGGGTTAGATTTTTCAAACACTACTTTAATAAGAGTTCTTAAATGCTTTAACCTCCATTTTAGTCTGCCACTGCCCAGATGTAATATAATGGAAAGGTTAATAGGGCAAAGGAGAATGTGTACCTGTTTAGAAATAGTTCTTTGGGGCAATTCCAATCTTCATTGTCTGTATATCAGCAGTTCAGTTTACAGGAATCAGCAGGGGTAGCTTGATCCACTCACGAATCATCAATGGCAATTAAATACAGAAGAAACTGCGAGGCACAGCCAACCATCTGGAGTCCACACAGAAGAGGCAAGAAGCCATCAGAATATCACAAGAAGTTCTGTGGTATATTTCTCTCTATGAAAATAAAAAACATAGGCAAAGCAAAAATAATGTCACAGCATCATCTGTGAAGACCACTGTCAACAATACCCAATGAAGACCAGCAAAGAGTGTCAAGATGAACCAATGCTAAAGCACTGTCAACTGCTTGTTAGGTTATACTTATTCCCTTTCCAAACATCACATATCCCCTCAAGTATCCATTCTAACATCACATGCTGTTTTTTTCAGGAAGCATCCAGAAAATCATCATGTGTCTATTCTCAGTGAAACAACCTCCTCTATGTCTGCCTCAGTCAAACATTCACTCATAAGATAGTTTCCAGGAAAACATCTCATGACACAACTGATTCTCCAAAGATACTAGAAATCTTCTTTTCATGATACCATTATAGAAAACCATAACTGACAATCTATGTATATGTGAAGAACAATCAAGCTAAAACACCTACAACACTGTCACCTAAAGCTCAGTAATCATTATGGAAAATGATGTAGAAAAATTGGAAAAACTAGAAAGAGTTTGCTGTGAGACTGTGTCTCCTAGAGATGGTAATAGTTACACCAATGAAGTATCATCAAGATGGCTTCCTAGATATGTGTTGAACAGAAAAATACCAATAGAAATTATCTTCCCTGGGGAAAAGCATACTGGTTGGTTATCTAATAACAAATATCCCTAAAAACAAGTAAAAGAATAAGAGAGAATGTGCATAAGTGGGTTTTGAGAGAGGAAAAGAAATGAAGAAATGATATAATTACATTATTATTTCATATAAGAGAGGATTTTTAAAAGTAACAGAATATCATTAACAACAAACAAAAATATTTTAATAGGGTAACATGGAAATGAAAGATCAAATTGCTACTAATTACTAATAAAAGGCATTAAAAATTTAAAAAGTTTTCCTAATTGTCTCCCAATAGCTACACCAAGGTGGGAAGAGAAGTCTTCCATACTTGAAGCTTTTGGGGTGATACTTCAGTATCCATTTTTTGTATATCATTAAAGAATGCTTTTGATTTCTGGCAGTTTTTCTGTCCTTCCCTGCATTTCATCCAATATGAAATAAACTGCTTTCTTCTACTATATGCTTCTTGCCTGAGGTTCAGAGGAAATGCTAAATTACCATGTGTTGGAATCTTTGAAAGTGTGCCAAAATACTTTGTCCTTTTATTTGTTTAATCTAGATGTTTCTTCAAATTGTAACATTGAACAACACACAAAGAAAATGTTATAAAACAATGAACTGAAAACGGTAAGCAGACATAAGATACATGGGTACTCTTTCAGAAATTTTAATTTATATTTCAACTTTACTGAAATAGAAGATTATCTAGATAATTGATAAAATTTCATTTGTAATTGGCAGATTGAGATCAAAAGTTCATCTTCACCTTTTTGGGTGGGCGAGGAACAAAAATAGAGCAAAGCATGGAGGGAAGGCAAATGTATTCTCTGCTTAAATGGATGTCCACTTTCCCCTTTCAATTGATGTTGCTGCTACTGCTTCTCAAATTTTAAGCTCAAAGTAGTATAAAATTGTTCACCTTAAGAGGCTTTTAAGTTTAGACTCAACTTCTTCTATCGTTTCCTTGGGCTATTACCTTTAAGATTATAAATCATGGCAAGTATCAATCTCCACAATCCTATAAAGAAAATATCACAATAAATCTACTTTTACATTGCTACACACAGGACTTACAGTATGTTTTCTGTGAAAACCCTAAGCCATGTATTAATGCTGTTCTAGCTAAGAGGTTTGTGAATATGCTTAATAGACTCAAGAATCCATATCAAAACAGAGTGTACCACTGAGCTAAAAATTAATTCACTAAGCTATGAAAAATCAAAAGTTTAAAAATAAAGTACAAAGGAAATTAAAAATACTGACTTCAATTTACTGATTTAATACATTCATAGAAAAGTCATCATTTCGAATTGGCTTAATGTGAGAATGTATGAAAATAAGCATGTTTGCATGAGACTTGTTTCTACCAAAAATTAAATATTACTCTCTGACAGTTTCATACATGTATATCCTGGGTGATATTCATGTCTTCACTTGTTATCCTTTCTAATTCTCCATCCCTTTTCAGCCTTCTTGTTTTCAACTTTTCTGTATTATTTTTATGTAATGTTGTATGGCATATATTTACACTTTACACTTTATCATTCATTCCCTGTCTTTCTAGGAAAATAAAATCCTAATATTTCTAGAAACATAAGTGGGGTAAGGTTCATGTAGGGCAAATAAGGTTTAGGAACTGGCAAGAGAAGAATTTTAATCTCAGTCTGAAAAAAATGTTTTTTAGGCATCTAAAACAGGTTTTATCATTCAGCAAAAGGTGTACTTATACTATCATCTCTGTCATTCCTCTGAAACACTTATAAGTTCATTTTAGTATATATTCTTATCATTGTCTTCTAATCCAATTACTTGGGACAATAAAAGTTCTAATATAAATTTGTTTCTTCCAGTCTGTTCTATTAGACAACACTATACAAAGTATCATCACTTTGGCTCCAAATCAACTAGAACTCATATAGTGAGCAGCAGGAAAAAAAAAATCGAGACTGATTTAATCTCATTCTACTCGATAAAAATTAGCATATATGACTCAAATATAAAGAAATAATAGGTTTGAGGAAATGGAAGCCTGTGGGACTGTGAAAGGCAGTCTGTGGCCTGGTTGAGTGAGGCTTACTCCGGAGACCCAGTAGAATATTCTACAAGGGACAGAATTAAGAGGCATGCTCCCAGACACTAAGGCTCCTAACACCAACTCTATACTCCTGACTCTTCAACTCCATAATCCTGTGGCCATCAGTCATGTAAGGCCAGGTCCCTAGTGTTCTGGCTGGATTCCATACCCAGAGCCATGTTTCCCCCTCCCACAGTTATCTAGCAATAGCAGGGTAACCCAGCCTACTATAACAGGGGGCTTCTTGGACTCTCTTAGCTCTCTTGCCCATATGCTCTCTCTTGTCTCTTGTCCCCTTGTTACCCCTCTCTCCTCATTCTTCTCCCCTCTTTCTACATGGTCATGGACAGCTCTCACCCCTCTATTTTTCTCTCTTTACTTTTCTATCTCTTTTATTTTTCCTACTTTTATATAATAACGCTTTCTTCTTATCAAAACCTACCATGTAGGAGAAATGAAACAGGCCTCAGCATCTCCAGCTGCCAGAAAGGATCCAGGACTTCCCTGCCTGGCCAGACATCCTCTACAAGTACATGGAGCCCACCCCAGAATGGACCCACATTCTGGGAAATGACCTCTGTGACCAGCCAGGCAGCCTCCTTCAGTAGGTACACAGGCTCCCACCATCCCTAAATTGGTACTTGGCCCCACCACTGACACCCAACATGGGGCTGGAGACTGCCTTTCACGATCCCACAGAACCCCAACTTCTGACTATTTCATACCTAGAATAGGAAAATATTCCACAAATTACAGTGACTAATGTATTTGAAATTATTTAGTTGAATGATTATTAAATGGACTATAGGATTGACTGCTATGGACTAAGTGGTTCAGAGACACTGAAAAGTAGAAACTGATAAATCAAGAATGATCAATAAATTGTAAAAGTTTCAGTATGTAATCTAGGTTAGCTAATAAGAGTAGTTTATTAAGGTACCTATGTTTTACACATAACAAAAAGCACATAGGTAAGATAAAGGAACTCTGCTAAGTAAGATAGAACTATAGACATTACAATTCTCTTAAGTTTTGGGGGGTCACTTAATTACATTATCATATCTGTAAAGAGTGATAGTTTGACTCCTTCCTTTCCAAATTGTATCCCTTTGACCCCCTTTTGTTGTTGTCTAATTGCTCTAGATAGAACTTCAAGTACTATACTGAATAAATATGGAGAGAGAGGGCAGCCTTATCTATTCCCTGATTTTAGTGGGATTGCTTCAAGTTTCTCTGCATTTAGTTTAATGTTGGCACTGGTTTGCTATATATTACTTTTACTATGTTTAGGTATAAGCCTTGAATTCCTAATCTTTCCAAGACTTTAAGCATAAAAGGATGCTGAATTTTGTCAAATGCCTTTTCAGCATCTAATGAAATGACCATGTGGTTTTTTTCTTTGAGTTTGTTTATGTACTGGATTACATTGACAGATTTCTGTATTTTTAACCATCCCTGCATACCTGGATGAAGCCTACTTGATCGTGATGAATGCTCATTTTGCTGTGTTCTTGGATTTGGTTACCAAGAATTTTATTGAATATATTTGCATAGATACTCAAGAGGGAAATTGGTCTGAAGTTCTTTCTTTGTTGGATCCTTGTGTGGTTTTGGTATCAGCATAATTGTGGCTTCATAGAACGAGTTGGGCAGTGCTCCTTTTGTTTCTATTTTGTGGAATAGCTTGAAGAGTATTGGTGTAGGGTCTTCTTTGAAGGACTGATAGAATTCTGTACTAAAACCTGTGCTTTTTTTTTTTTTTTTTTTTTTTTTTTTTTTTTTTTTTTTGGTTGGGAGGCTTTCAATGACGCCTTCTATTTCTTTAGGGGTTATGGGACTGTTTATATGGTCTATCTGATCCTGATTTAACTTTGGTATTTGGTATCTGTCTAAAAAATTGTCCATTTCATCCAGATTTTCCAGTTGTGTTCAGTATAGGCTGTTGTAGTAGGATCTGATGTTTTTTTAACTTACTCAGTTTCTGTTGTTATATCTCCCTTTTCATTTCTGATTTTGTTAATCTGGATACTGTCTCTGTGCCCTTTAGTTACTCTGGCTAGAGGTTTATCTATCTTGTTGATTTTCTAAAAGAACCAGCTCCTGGTTTTGATGATTCTTTGCATAGTTGTTTTTGTTTCTACTTGGTTGATTTCAGCCCCGAGTTTGATTTCCTGTCATTCCAGGAAACAAGCTGGAGTAGCCATTCTAATATCGGATAAAATTGACTTTCAACCAAAAGTCATGATAGTACTTTCAATCAGGCTGCTGAGATCTTTTACCAAGTTTTAAGAAAGGGAATAAGACCAAGCAGTGTGAGGCCAGTTCAGTTTTACTGCAAGGATTCCCTACATTTCCACTGCATGAAGTTCTGAAGGAGATATATTGCTGTATACCATTTCCGCTGAATTGTAAATTTTACTCTGAACTGAAATATTTTCCCATAAAGGAACAGGGCCACCAGGAGCTTCATTCATATCATACACAAAATCTTGGAATAATATAAGCTTATATGTTTTCTGAGTCTCCCTCTACTAACAGATTAAAAGGAAGAAAACACCCTCATCATCAATTGTGGAGATCTGTGCCTCAGCATCTGAATCACTCTGTAAGAGTTCTCTTTGGTGTCTGTGTAACCTGTTGCTTTTCTGTGCAGGGTGTTTATTGAAGGGGTTAGGGGTTGCTCCAGATGCAAAATGAGCTCAGTTCTATTTAAAAGGCAGGTCACTGAGGGCAGAGAATTGACCATATTCCAGTTGAGTATGTAGATTACATAAATTAGACTTTTTCATTATTTTTACTGGTTTTAGGGCAGTCACAAGGGTTGAGCAGCAGGAATGGAAATACTAGGAAGAGAGTGCAATTGCAGTGCATGATCTGAAAGCCCCAGAGAATCAATAACAATATTAGGTTAAAAAGAGATGAACTTGCAGGTTTAGAAACATATATCTTAATTTTATAATAAGACTATATTAATGAAATCTGACTTGGAAATCAAAACAATGATAACAACAAAAATATATTGACTTGTTTGCTCAATATTACACAAAAACTAGAGTTAGAATTCCTACACCTATATCATTGCAGAAAGACATTTTATTTAATAGAGTATGTGATTTGTCTATATGTGTTCTATCTGCAGTGAGGATATGTTGAGTCAGTATTTGGTTTCATAGTTACTTATACTAGTTTTCCCCACTTTTTTTCTACTCAAAGTTCTTAAATTATTTATTATATTGTTAGATTATAATTTTTACATTGAATTATATTTAGATTTTATTTCATTCCAACATAATCAATTTAATTTTATTTATAACTTTTTATATAAAATACTAATGATTTTTAAAGTTAAAAAGGGTGGGGTGGGGGAAATAAGCTGGGTATGGAAACTATGAAGCCAAACTGGAAAGGAAGCTTACTGTGGAGCTACTTGCAATCTGTATCCATATCTACAGGGTTTCTCTTAGGGGAGCTGTCATCCATGCTGAGGTGTACTTCCTGGTGATGTAGCTGTTTTTGAGTTATTCCTACTCCTTGTGCATAACTCCTTACCATGGTTCCTTTAGCAACCCTGATCACAACATGGTAATTGTACAATTGGAGAAGCTTTAAAAAATTTGATAGTCTTTCAGATAAAGTCAATGTTAATGCATTTTTTATTCGATATAATTTATTTACATTTCAAAAGATTTCCCCTTTTCTAGCCCCCCTCACTCCCCGAAAGTCCCGTAAGCCCCCTTCTCTTCCCCTGTCCTCCCTCCCACCCCTTCCCAGTTCCCCGTTCTGGTTTTGCCAAATACTGTTTCACTGAGTCTTTCCAGAACCAGGGACCACTCCTGCTTTCTTCTTGTATCTCATTTGATGTGTGGATTATGTTTTGGGTATTCCAGGTTTCTAGGTTAATAACTACTTATTAGTGAGTGCATACCATGATTCACCTTTTGAGTCTGGGTTACCTCACTTAGTATGATGTTCTCTAGCTCCATCCATTTGCCTAAGAATTTCATGAATTCATTGTTTCTAATGGCTGAATAGTACTCCATTGTGTAGATATACCACATTTTTTGCATCCACTCTTCTGTTGAGGGATACCTGGGTTCTTTCCAGCATCTGGCAATTATAAATAGGGCTGCTATGAACATAGTAGAGCATGTATCCTTATTACATGGTGGGGAATCCTCTGGGTATATGCCCAGGAGTGGTATAGCAGGATCTTCTGGAAGTGAGGTGCCCAGTTTTCTGAGGAACCGCCAGACTGATTTCCAGAGTGGTTGTACCAATTTGCAACCCCACCAGCAGTGGAGGAGTGTTCCTCTTTCTCTGCACCCTCTCCAACACCTGCTGTCTCCTGAATTTTTAATCTTAGCCATTCTGACTGGTGTAAGATGAAATCTTAGGGTTGTTTTGATTTGCATTTCCCTAATGACTAATGAAGTTGAGCATTTTTTAAGATGCTTCTCCGCCATCCGAAGTTCTTCAGGTGAGAATTCTTTGTTTAACTCTGTACCCCATTTTTTAATAGGGTTGTTCGGTTTTCTGGAGTCTAACTTCTTGAGTTCTTTATATATATTGGATATTAGCCCTCTATCTGATGTAGGATTGGTGAAGATCTTTTCCCAATTTGTTGGTTGCCGATCTGTCCTCTTGATGGTGTCCTTTGCCTTACAGAAACTCTGTAACCTTATAAGGTCCCATTTGTCAATTCTTGCTCTTAGAGCATACACTATTGGTGTTCTGTTCAGAGACTTTCTCCCTGTACCGATGTCCTCAAGGGTCTTCCCCAGTTTCTTTTCTATTAGCTAACCTGAATTAAACATTGATCATTGCACTATGTAAGGGGAGTTAGGATGGTGACAGAGGTGCTAATAGAATGGAAGATGGACATGATTGGTGAGTAAGAAATGGTTAGGAGTCCTTGAGACCCAGGGGGAGAATTTTGTCATTTAAAGTGATACTTGGGGATATTACATTGAAAAGTAGTAATCAGGAGACATTTTATTGTCATTGTCAACTTGACTGGGTTTAAATTCACCTAGGACTCAGCTCTGGACATGTCTCAGGAGGCATTTCCAAAGAGGTTTACATGAGAAAAAAGGATCTATCCTAAACATTGCTAGCATCATCTCATTAGCTTTGGCAACGGGACTCAATTCAAAAGGAAAAGTGAGTTAAATAACAGCATTCATTCCTAAACTTCTTCAATAAATGTCACAGGCCAAGCGAATATCTGTAAGTAGTTTGTTAGATGTTAATACATATCACTCTTTCTGTACATAATTATCTACTTCAAATGGATCAAAGATCCTATTTTAAGAACTGAAACTTTTATTTACACATTGATGTATTTTTAGCCAAAGAACAAAAATGAAAGGAATTTGTACAAAAACATATAATTGTAGGAGCTCATATTAGAATAAGTAAGAAATACATGGGAAGGCAAATATCACATTACTCATTATATACACATAGAAACAGTGAATGATATTCCGTGCTTTTCCCACCACCCTCACAGAGACAAAGGGGACGGGGGAGAGAGGATGGGGAGGGGGGAGAGGGAGGGCAAACCAGGAAGGGGGACAACATTTGAATTGTAAATAAATATAGTAAGCAAAAATATATTATTTGACCTTTTACGTTCTATTAATAAATGAAGGAAGCCTACTATATTGTAGCTTTCTTGGATTATGGAGGTAGTATCCTATACAGATACATAATTTGTTGGGCCTCAATAACATGACATATAAGGATTGAAATATTGAGTTCATCCAAAAAACAAAACAAACAAACAAAAGCAAAAAACAAATGAGTTTTGCAGCAAGTCTATGCTGCGGTATAAGAAAGAATAATGTGTGGACTCTATAATCTTGGTGACTTTTTGGTATAGAATGTATTAATGAGAGGATAAGACAGGAGTATTAGTGTGCTGTTTCAATAGTCACTAGGGTGGTTTGAATGAGAACAGTCCACACAGGCTCTTATTTTTGAGAGCTTAGTCACCAGAGAGTGGAATATTTAAGACTGATTAGGAGGTATGGCCTTGTTGGAAGAGGTGTGTTTCTGGGAGTGAACTTTGAGTTTTCACAAGCCTACACCAGTCCCCCCCATCCCTCTCTCCTTCTCTCTCTCTCCCTCCCTCCCTCCCTCCCTCCCTCTCTCCCTCTCTCTCCACCCCCTCTGTCTGTCTCTCTGTCTCTCTGTCTCTCTGTCTCTCTGTCTCTCTGTCTCTGTCTCTGTCTCTGTCTCTCTGTCTCTCTGTCTCTCTCTCTCTCTTTCTCTCTCTCTCTCTGTCTCTCTCTCTCTCTCTCTCTCTCTCTCTCTGTGAGTGTGTGTGTGTGTGTGTGTGTGTGTGTGTCAGGATTGATTAACTGGGCTCTTTCCTAGGGTATACTGGCTGGTTTTGTGTGTCAACTTGACACAGGCTGGAGTTATCACAGAGAAAGGAGCTTCAGTTGGGGAAGTGTCTCCATGAGATCCAAATGTGGGGCATTTCCTCAATTAGTAATTAAGGGGAGAGGGCCTCTTGTGGGTGGTGCCATCCCTGGGCTGGTAGTCCTGGGTTCTATAAGAAAGCAAGCTGAGCAAGCCAGGGGAAGCAAGCCAGTAAGGAACATCCCTCTATGTGCTCTGCATCAGCTCCTGCTTCCTGACCTGCTTGAGTTCCAGTCCTGACCTGCTTTGGTGATAAACAGGAATTTGGAACTGTAAGCTCAATAAACCCTTTCCTCCCCAACTTCCTTCTTGGTCATGATGTTTGTGCAGGAATAGAAACTCTGACTAAAACATGGGAAGAACTGTTTATTCTATTCTCAGAACAGGATTTAGGTCCAATAAGATTTTCCCTTTCCATATTAATATGTCTATTGGTGATTTTCCTGTTTAGATATTGCTTGGGCAACCATAATGAGACTTCAAGGGAGTAGCTTCTCAGACATTTTCAAGAGATATAATCTAATAACAATGCTACAATTTTTCTAGATCTTATCATATTCCTGTGACTTCTTTAGCTGTGATTCCTAAGCCTTATGTTGTGTTTTAGACATATCAGCTGGAGACAGTATCTTTACTTATTTTCTCCCAGTTGTACTTTTCTTTAATTATCTGTCTGTTCAAGGAGATATTTCTTTGATGAGGATGTAGGAACTAAAGTGAGACCATAATTATAAGTATTGAGAATATGGTTAGGGATTAACATCTTTTACTAAATTGATGTTTATAAGTTCTCCTCTAGGATCTATGACATCCTTTTCGTTTAGTGTCCTCTTGATTTCCTTCTGTTCCTATTGTTCAAGATAAAGCTTCAAGTACTATATTAAATATGTGTAGAGAGCGTGGACAACATTGTGTTATTCCTGATTTTATTAATTTTAGAATTACTTTCTGTTTCTCTCCATTTAAGCTGATATTTACTAAGAGCTTGCTATAAAATACCTTTATAACGTTTAGGAAAGTCCCTGTATCTTTCTAGAACTTTTAAGATGAAGGCATGTTGTACTTTGTCAAAGGCCTATTCTGCATTGAATAAGATTATCATGTGATGATTGCTTTGCTTTCAGTTTGCTTATATGATGATTTACATTAACAGAATTTTGTATATTAAACCATCCCTGAGTCTCTAGGATGAAGTTCATTGGTTATAGTTGATGATCTTTTTTTTATGATTAGATTTTTTTATATATTTTTATTTTCTATATTCTTTGTTTACATTCCAAATGATTTCTCTTTTCCCAGATCCCCCCTCCCCATATGTCCCATAAACCTTCTTCTCTCCACCCATTCTCCAATCACCTCTCTCCTTTTTCTCTGTCCTGACACTCCCCTCCAACTCTAGAGCAATCCTTTCCAGGATCAGGATCCTCTCCATACTTCTTCAAGGGAGTCATTTCTTATGCTATTTGTTCCTTGGGTATTCAGAGCCTCTGGGCTAATTAATATCCACTTATCAGAGATTGCATTCCATGTGTATTCTTTTGTGATTGGGTTACCTCACTTAGGATATTTTCCAGATCAAATCATTTGCCTAAAAATTTTGTGAATTCATTGTTTCTAATTGCTGAGTAGTATTCCATTGTGTAAATATACCACATTTTCTGTATCCACTCCTCCTTTGAGGGGCATCTGGGTTCTTTCCAGCTTCTGACTATTGTAAATAAGACTGCTATGAACATAATGGAGCATGTGTCTTTATTGCATGCCAGGGAATCCTTTGGGTATATGCCCAGGAGAGGTATAGCAGGGTCCTCCAGAAGTGTCATGTCCAATTTTCTGAGGAACCACCAGATTGATTTCCAAAGTGGTTGTACCTTCTTACAGCCGCACCAGCAGTGGAGGAGTGTTCCTCTTTCTCCACATCCTCGCCAACAAGCCAACACCTGCTGTCTCATGAGTTTTTGACCTTAGCCATTCTGACTGGTGTAAGGTGAAAACTCAGGGTTGTTTTGATTTGCATTTCCCCAATGACTAATGATGTTGAGCACTTCTTAAGGAGCCTCTCGGCCATCCGAATTTCTTCAGTTGAAAATTCTTTGTTTAGATCTGTAGCCCATTTTTTAATAGGGTTATTTGGTTCCCTGGGGTCTAACTTCTTGAGTTCTTTGTATATATTGGATATTAGCCCTCTATCAGATGTCGGGTTGGTGAATATCCTTTCCCAATTTGTTGGTTGCCGATTTGTCCTTTTAACAGTGTCCTTTGCCTTACAGAAACGTTGTAATTTTATGAAGTCCCGTTTGTCAATTCTTGATCTTAGAGCATAAGCTATTGGTGTTCTGTTCAAGAACTTTTCCCCTGTGCCCATGTGCTCAAGGGTCTTTCCCACTTTCTTTTCTATTAGTTTCAGTGTGTCTGGTTTTATGTAGAGGTCCTTGATCCACTTGGAGTGGAGTTTAATACATGGAGATAAGAATGGATCAATTCCCATTCTTCTGCATGCTGACCTCCAGTTGAATCAGCACCATTTGTTGAAAAGGCTATCTTTTTTCCACTGGATGTTTTTGGCTCCTTTGTCGAAGATAAAGTGACCATAAGTGTGTGGATTCATTTCTGGGTCTTCAATTCTATACCATTTGTCCACTTGTCTGTTACTGTGCTAATACCATGCAGTTTTTAACACTATTGCTCTGTAGTATTGCATGAGGTCAGGAATACTGAAGTCAGGAATTACTGATTCCCCTAGAATTTCTTTTGTTTTTGAGAATAGTTTTAGCTATCCTGGGTTTTTTGTTATTCCAGATGAATTGGAGAATTGCTTTTTCTAACTCTGTGAAGAACTGAGTTGGGATTTTGATGGGGATTGCGTTGAATCTGTAGATTGCTTTTGGCAAGATGGCCATTTTAACTATATTAATCCTGCCAATCCACGAGCATGGCAGATTTTTCCATTTTCTGAAGTCTTTTTCGATTTCCTTCTTCAGTGACCTGAAGTTCTTGTCATATAGATCTTTTACTTGTTTGGTTAGTGTCACACCAAGATACTTTATATTGTCTGTGGCTATTGTGAAGAGTGTCATTTTACTAACTTCTTTCTCAGCCTGCTTATCCTTTGAGTATAGGAAGGCAACTGATTTGCTTGAGTTGATATTATAACAAGCCACTTTGCTGAAGTTGTTTATCAGCTGTAGGAGTTCTCTGGTGGAGGTTTTTGGGTCACTTAAGTAGACTATCATGTCACCTGCAAAGAGTGATAATTTGACTTTTTCCTTTCCAATTTGTATCCCCTTGACCTCCTTATGTTGTCTAATTGCTCTAGCTAGAATTTCAATACTATATTGAAAAGATATGGAGAGAGAGGACAGCCTTGTCTAGTCCCTGATGTTAGTGGGATTGCTTCAAGTTTCTCTCCATTTAGTTTGATGTTGACTACCACTTTGCTGTATATTGCTTTAATGATGTTTAGGTATGGGCCTTGAATCCCTGTTCTTTCTAAGACTTTTAGCATGAAAGGATGCTGAATTTTGTCAAATGCTTTTTCTGCATCTAATGAGAGGATCATATGGTTTTTTTCTTTGAGTTTGTTTATGTAGTGGATTGCATTGATGGATTTCCTTATATTCCTTATATTCCTTATATTAACCATCCCTGCATCCCTGGGAGGAAGCCTACTTGATTATGGTGGATGATTCGGTTGGCAAGAATTTTATTAAGTATTTTTGCATCAATATTCATAAGGGAAATTGGCCTGAAGTTCTCTTTCTTTGTTGGATCTTTGTGTGGTTTTGGTATCAGTGTAATTGTGGCTTCATAGAATGAGATAGCTAGAGTTCCTTCTGTTTCTATTTTGTGGAATAGTTTGAAGAGTATTGGTGTTAGGTCTTCTATGAAGGTCTGATAGATTTCTGCACTGAATCCCTCTGGTCCTGTGCTTTTTTTGGTTGGGAGACTTTCTATGACCCTTTTGATTTCTTCAGGTGTTATGGGACTGTTTAGATGATCTATTTGATCCTGATTTAGTTTTGGTGTCAGATATTTGTCTAGGAAATTGTGCATTTCCATCAGATTCTCCAGTTGTGTTGAATATAGGCGTTTGTAGTAGGATCTAATGATTTTTTGAATTTCCTCAGTTTTTGTTGTTATATCTCCCTTTTCATTTCTAAGTTTGTTAATCTGGATACTGTCTCTGTGCCCTTCGGTTAGTCTGGCTAAGTGTTTATCTATCTTGCTGATTTTCTCAAAGAACCAGGTCCTGGTTTTATTCATTCTTTGTACGGTTTTCTTTGTTTCTACTTGATTGATTTTGGTCCTGAGTTTGATGATTCCCTGCCTTCTACTCCTCCTGGGTGAAATAGCTTCTTTTTGTTCCAGGGCTTTCAGGTGTGTCATTAAGCTGTTAGTGTATGCTCTCTCCATTTTCTTTTTGGAGGCACTCAGGACTATGAGTTTTCCTCTTAGCACTGCTTTCATTTTGTCCCATAGATTTGGGAATGTTGTGTCTGCATTTTCATTAAATTCTGAAAAGTCTTTAATTTCTTTCTTTATTTCTTCCTTGACCAAGTTATCATTGAGTAGAATATTGTTCAGTTTCCATGTGTATGTGGGTTTTCTGTTGTTTTTGTTGCTATTGAAGACCACTTTTACTCCATAGTGATCTGATAGGAGGCATGGGATTAGTTCGATCTTCTTATATTTGTTGAGGTCTGTCTTGTGACCAATTATATGATCAATTTTGGAGAAAGCACCATGAAGTTCTGAGAAAAAGGTATATTCTTTTTCTTTAGGATAAAATGTTACACACACACACACACACACACACACACACACACACATATATATATATATATATATATATATATATATATATATATATAAAATCTAATTGGCTCAAAGCTTCAATTAGTTTCATTGTGTCCCTGTTCAGTTTCTGATTTCCTGATTGGTCAATTGAGGAAAGTGCAGTGTTGAAGTCACCCACAATTATTGTGTTAGGTGCAATGTGTGCTTTGAGCTTTAGTAAAGTTTCTTTTATGAATGAGGGTGCCCTTGCATTTGGAGCATAGATGTTCGGGATTGAGAGTTCTTCTTGGTGTATTTTTCCTTTGACCAGCAAGAAGTGTCCCTCAGAGTCTCTTTTGATGACCTTGGGTTGAAAGTCAATTTTATCTGATATTAGAATGGCTACTCCAGCTTGTTTCCTGAGACCATTTGCTTGCAAAATTGTCTTCCAGCCTTTTACTCTAAGGTAGTGTTTGTCTTTGACCCTGAGGTGTGTTTCCTGTATACAGCAAAATGTAGGGTCCTGTTTATGTATCCAGTCGGTTAGTCTCTGTCTTTTTATTGGGGCATTGATCCCATTGATATCAAGAGATATTAAGGAATAGTGATTATTCCTTTCTGTAATTTATTTATTTATTTATTTTTTATTTACGTTGCAAATGATTTCCCCTTTTCTGGGTCACCACTCCCCACAAGTCCCATAAGCTCTCTTCCGTCCCCCTATTCTTCCATCTACACCTTCCCACTTCCCTGTTCTAGAATTCCCCTATACTCTTGCACTGAGTCTTTCCAGAACAAGGGGCCACTCTTCCATTCTTTTTAGACATCACTTAATTTGTGAATTATGTCCTGGGTATTCCAATTTTCTAGGCTAATATCCACTTATCAGTGAGTGCATACCATGATTGATCTTTTGAGACTGTGTTACCTCACTTAGTATGATGTTCTCCAGCTCCATCCATTTGTCTAAGAATTTCATGAATTCATTGTTTCTAATGGCTGAATAGTACTCCATTGTGTAAATATACCACATTTTTTTGTATCCATTCCTCCGTTGAAGGACACCTAGGTTCATTCCAGCTTCTGGCTACTACAAATAGGGCTGCTATGAGCATAGTTGAGCATGTGTCCTTATTGCATGCTGGGGAATCCTCCGGATATATTCCCAGTAGTGGTATAACAGGGTCCTCAGGAAGTGACATGCCCAGTTTTCTGAGGAACCGCCAGACTGATTTCCAGAGTGGTTGCACCATCTTGCAATCCCACCAGCAGTGGAGGAGTGTTCCTCTTTCTCCACATCCTAGCCAACACCTGCTGTCTCCTGAATTTTTGACCTTAGCCATTCTGACTGGTGTGAGGTGAAATCCCAGGGTTGTTTTGATTTGCATTTCCTTAATGACTAATGATGTTGAACATTTCTTAAGGTGTTTCTCAGCTCTCCGAAGTTCTTCATGTGAAAATTCTTTGTTTAGCTCCGTACCCCACTTTTTAATGGGGTTATTTGGTTCTCTGGGTTCTACTTTCTTGAGTTCTTTGTATATATTAGATATTAGCCCTCTGTCGGATTTAGGGTTGGTGAAGATCCTTTCCCAGTCTGTTGGTTGACATTTTGTCCTTTTTACAGTGTCCTTTACCTTACAGAAACGTTGTAGCTTTATGAAGTCCCATTTGTCAATTCTTGATCTTAGAGCATAAGCTTTTGGTGTTCTATTCAGGAACTTTTCCCTTGTGCCCATATCCTCCAGGGTCTTCACCAATTTCTTTTCGATTAGTTTCAGTGTGTCAGATTTTATGTGGAGGTCCTTTATCCATTTCGAGTTGAGCTTGGTACAAGGAGATAAGAATGGATCGATGCGCATTCTTCTGCATGTTGACCTCCGATTGAACCAGCATCATTTGTTGAAAAGACTATCTTTTTTCCACTGGATGCTTTCAGCTCCTTTGTCGAAGACCAAGTAACCATACGTGTGTTGGTTCATTTCTCGGTCTTCAATCCTATTCCATTGATCCGCTTGCCTGATATTGTACCAATACCATACAGTTTTTTATCACTATTGCTCTGTAGTAGAGTTTAAAGTCTGGGATATTGAATCCCCTTGAAGTTCTTTTACTGTTGAGAATAGTTTTAGCTATCCTGGGTTTTTTGTTATTCCAGATGAATTTGAAAATTGCTCTTTCTAGCTCTATGAAGAACTGGGTTGGGATTTTTATAGCATTTTTGATGTTATTTCTTTTTTTAATTTTGATTGGTTATCTTATTTCGGGTTTGATGAAAGAAGGTTACGATCTTGCTTTTTCCAGGGTGAATTTTCCCTCCTTGTATTGGTGTTTTCCTCCTATTATCCTTTGTAGGGCTGGGTTTGTGGATAGATATTGGGTAAACTTGGTTTTCTCATGGAATATCTTAGTTTCTCCATCTATGGTGATTGAGAGTTTTGCTGGGTATAGTAGTTTTGGCTGGCATTTGTGGTCTCTTAGAGTCTGCATGAGATCTGCCTAGGATCTTCTAGCTTTCATAGTCTCAGGTGAATGGTGGATGATCTTTTTGAGTGTTCTTAGATTCAGTTTGTGAGTATCTTATTAAGTTCTTTTGCATCTACGTACATAAAGGTTTGGATATAAGGGTAACTGTGACCTCATAAATTTAACCGACCTAGAGGTGGTTGGGGGAATGATGCTTATTAGCTTTCCCTAAACTGGCTTGCTGAATTTACATTCTTTTTTTTTTTTAATTCTCTAATCTTTGTTTTACAGTTCAAAGTTTATCTCCTTCCAGGTCCACCCTCTGACTACTCCACAACCCATACCTCCTCCCCCAATTTCCAAGAGGATGTCCCCACTCCACCCCACTCCACCAGACTTCCCCACTCATGGGGCTCCAAGTCTCTTGAGGGTTAGATGCATCTTATCTGACTCAGTCCAGACTCAGCAGTCTTCTGCTGTATGTGTGTTGGGGGCCTCATATCAGCTAGTATATGATGCCTGGTTGGTGTCTCAGTGTCTGAGAGATCCCACGGGTCCAGGATATTTGAGACACCTGATCTTCCTCTCAGGTCACCCTCTTCCTTAGCTTCTTCCATCTTTTCCCTAATTCAACTACAGGCATCAGCAGCTCATGTCCATTGCTTGGGTGTAAATATCTGCATCTGACTCTTTCAACTACTTGTTGGACCTTTTGGAAGGCAGCCAAACATTATACACAGCTCTAGGAGTCTTGTGGAAGAGTTAGGGAACTGAAAAGGATATGGACTCCATGGGAAGACCCGCATAATTAAGTAAATTAGACCACTGGGTGATCCCAGAGACTGAAGTACTGACAAAAATGCTAGCATGGGATGGACATAGTCCCCTTCCTGCACATATATAGCAAATGTGTAACTTGATCTTCATGTGGGTCTCCCAACCACCAGAGCTGGGTTGTCTCTTAATTTGTTGCCTGTCTGTCTTTGGATCCTGTTCCCCTAAATGGGTTGTCTTGTTCAGCCTCAATGGAAGAGGACATGCCTAGTCTTGTGGAGATTTGATGTGTCTGGGTGGGATGACAGCTGGGGAGGGAGTAAACCCTCTCTCAGAACACAAGGGAAGAGGGGAATGGGGGAAGCAGCTGTGAGAAAGTGAGGCTGGGAAGAGTTATGGGTTGGGCATTGAGATATAAAGTCCAATAAAGTAAATAAATAATTAATAAAAATACTGTATGTACAAGCCTTGACAGTAGATAATGTCAAAGATATCTGACAAGAGCCTTAGAAGTCACAGGATTACATATCCTGAGAAAAGTACTTCTATGACAAAGAAAAGTTGATTATTGTATTTACAATCAATATAAGATGTTAAATATTTTTTTCAAGACATGGTTTCTCTGTGTAGGCCTGGCTGTCCTTGAACTTACTCTGTAGACCATTCTGGCCTTGAACTCAGAAATCTACCTGCCCGGGTCTCCCAAGTACTGGGATTTTAAAGGTGTGTGCCACCACTGCCTCGCAAAAATTTTTATTTCATTTATTTATTACTGTGCAGTAAATGTTCAGCATATTAGTATGTAGAGGCCCGGGGAAAACTTTCCACAGTTAGTTCTCTCCTTTTATTATGTGAATCCTAGGGATTCATAAGCCATTAAGCTTAATTTGATTGTCAAGCACTTTTGCCTTCTGAGCCACTTTACTAGGCTCTATGGGAGTAGTTTCAAATCATTAATTTAGCTCACCAAAACTGTCCAATATGGGAGAAATACTGAACAACTGAATAGGCAAATGTCTCATAATGTTGGCATTTTTCAACTATTATCATAGATCATTCCAGAACTTTCAGGACTCGTGTATTAATGGAATGTTCATAGATGTACAGATGTAAACTACATGTGGTATAAACTGAATACAATTTCACATCCCAAGACTTCTACAAATATTTGAACAATTTGATACCTCTTTCAACATCAAGCACTAACACTGGCAACCAATGAAATAATCCTCAAGAATACCAGTTGCATGAGTAATGGCAAGTCAAATTTTCAGATTCCTTATATCTTAGATGGAAACATAGTTTACACACTAAAATCCTATCACTTGAAAATTTAAGTTACAGTAATGTCCCCAATACTTGCAAGTAGTAATAGTTGAGAAGAAATAAAGTAAGAATAAATAGTAGAAAAGGAAAACAAAGATGCAATTCATACTCAGACAAACTGCAAAAAAAAAAAAAAAAAAAAAATCTTAGTTCATGCTAAAGTCTTACTCCCTTCACATTTTGGCTCAAAATATCAACTGACTGTTGTGATAGATTTTCTGCTGCTATACAAAATATAGGAAAGAATATAAATTTATAATTCAATACAGCTTCATTTCAATAGTGTAATAACAGTTTAAATGGACTAAAGTATCTATAAACTTGTCCCCTTTAGTGTGGCTCTAGGTGAATGAAATTCCATGTCTCATTTAGATTCTTATATCTGGTTAATTGGGATAGTCAACTCCTTTAATTTAAAAGTCAGTTGTGTTGCAACACTCAGTCTTTCCCTAACTGTGGCCCTTTATTATATTACTTCTTTGTTATTTCAGTAGTGCTTTGCTTATTCTTCCTTTGCTTTCAAAACCATATCTTTGACTAGGATTCTCCTATTTCTCTCAATTTTAAACTTATAGGATTACTTTTCCTACCGCCATAGGTAACCTTGAGTAATAACATTATATCGTTATATCAAGATTCTCATGTTAGTAACATTTTTCAAGTCTACATTGCCATAAAATAAATAGATTTCTCTGGAATGCTCAGTTGTATACATCAGTATCCAAGCAATATTATTTTGCTTGACAATTAATCTTCTGGCCACCTATGTTCTTTCCACATACAAAATAAACTTACTTCCTTAAAAGTCTTAATTCATTACATAAGTACAGTAAAGGAGTTGCTCAAAAATCTGTACAGAAAAGAGATGTATGGTTTGTAAAATATCCCATAAGGGATGGAAAATTATGTCACTTGGATATCCTTTACGAAGCATTGAAGACCAATGAGTCCAAATTCTATATGTCTAAGTTTACCATTACTTCTGTGATGAAGCAAAGTATATAATTATACAGGAAAAATAGAGAATACTAATTCCAAATTAAATTAGAATAGCAGAAAAACCAAAGAGTAGGATATGGAAAAATATAGTATTTAAATATATTAAATTTATTATTTATCTGAAATTCAAATATTTTATGAAATTGATGCTCAAACTCACAACCTTCCACATGTGGCTTATTTAGATTCTAAACCTGTACAATTCTAATTTTATTAAGTATTTTGATGCTAACCTGGAAACCTTATCCAACATGGGGTTTCCAGCTCTTCAAATACTTATTTTCTTTATGTCTCTATCTTGATTTAAGCCCAGAATTAAAATGTTTCTGTGACAACACATAGACACCCAAATATTTTAAGTATTATATTTCATTAGTAATTAATATTTTAAAATCTACTGCCTTTTATTTTATAGTCTTCCATTTGAGAAGTAAGTTTCTGTGTACTGAAAGAGTTGAAAAGTCAGCTTGTAATGAAATCTGGCTATTTTTTCTAGAGGGAAAGTTTTTTTTTCTTTAATGTGATTCAACTTCAAAAGACTAAAAATGCAGAAGATGATAGCAAGAGAATATGAGAAGGTGATAGCTGAACAAAGGTCATATTTTATGATGAGATTTCTACAATTTTCTCAGCCTTTCAAAAACTGGGAGGTATGTGTTCTCTTCAATTCAGCTACACTTTAAGTTGGCATTAAAGATAATCCAGAAATGAAAATAAAATAGACTGACCTTAAAGGTTCACTATTTGCCTTTGACTAGCTTTTTGTGATATTCCTTCTGTTTTCACTATTAAAAAATGTATCTAATATTGTATTTTTATCTTGATGGTTTCTATATAAAAATCACTTCTTTACAAAAACAAAAACAAACAAACAAAAAAAAAACAAGCAAACAAAACAAGCAAAACAGCAAAATCCCAATCTTAAACCAGCCTCTTCTGCTCACTAATTTCTGACCCCAGGCTTTTATGTTCTCTCTTTCAATCTCTTCTGCTGGATATCATGTTTCTAACAAAAGAACCAGTCACCCGTCTGCAATTTTCCTGGCAGAAGATACTACCAATTTCATATAAATTTCTGACTAGTGCTCATCACCATTAGCACAAGTCAAGGAGTAGAAGGAAGCTTTTCTATTTCAGCTACAGATTTGTACTTATTGTCTCTTGTGTCTCTAGCAAGTATGCATTTTTTTTCACACATAATCAATGCCTGGAAATGGGATATCTTTATTGCAATGTGGACGACCTCAAAGTACACAATATAATTATATTCAATTAGAAACTCAAGCCTAGTGTTTGAATCTTACTGAGTTCATCTTTACAAGGCTATAAATTTCACTGCCCAATCTTATTTTCTGTCATATTGGTCTTGAGTAAACACGATTTGGGATAGTTTAAGAGTCGTCATTTGTTGTAAGACTCCAGTTCATAGATCTCTTTTGGGTCACATGGGGTTATGGACACAAACTTAAGGGATACTTGGAATATTTCAAATACTTCTAAATATTCTTGAACACTAAGACTAGTCAATTCTAAGTATAAATGCTTAGATATCAAGAGTCATCTGGGATTGTCTTTCACATCTTGAATTTCTTGACAAGATAGCAGTTTTGTTATTTCACCACTTTTATTTTGCTATTCTCCTATTCTAAACCTTTCCTTCTCTACCAGTGGATTACTATAAATCAATAGTTTTCAACCTATGAATCTTGATCCCTTCCATAAACCTCTATCTCTAAAAATATTTGCATAGCAATTTATAGCAGTAGCATAATTATAGTTATGATGTAGCAACAAAAATAATGTTAGTCGCACGGTGGTGGCACATGCCTAAAATTCCAGCACTCTGGGAGGCAGAGGCAGGTAGATTTTGAGTTCGAGGCTAGCCTGGTCTACAGAGTGAGTTCCAGGACAGCCAGGGCTATATAGAGAAACCCTGTCTCAAAAAATAAATAATGTTATGGTTGGGGGTCACAGTTGTGATCATAAAACAAGAAATAGGCATGAGTATGTTCTATGGTGGTGTGGGGCAAGGGGGTTCCTCGGTGGGCCCATGCTGAGGCATCCCTTCCCACTGAGAGACCAGACACACACCAGTATAGTATAGAATAGAGTTTATTCGGGGCATGGGGAGAGGAGTTAAGAGGGTCTTAGAGGCAGAGAAAGGCAGAGAGAAGGAGATAATAGAGAAGCAGAGGCCGACCATTACCATATGGAGAGAGGGGGGAAGGGGGGAGAGCCCAAGATGGGGCAAAAGAGAGGCTAAGAAAGTAAGAGAGAAGAGAAGCAAGAGAGGGAGGAGAGACAAGAAGCCCATTTTATAGTGGGCTAGACCTACTTGACTGTTGCCAGGTAACGGTGGGGAGGGGCATACCTGGCTGTTGCCAGGTAGCTGTGGAGTGGATCTTAGGCAGAATCCTAACATTCTCCTGTTTTGGTTTAATTAAACAAAGAAAATATTAGAAGGAGGTGATGGCAAAGCAGGAATAGTGTAGTGTTGTTGGAGCCATATATCTCTGGGAAACCTAGAGGAATGGATATGGGGTAAGTTTGCCCAGTCTTAGGAGAATTTGCTGCTTCCTTGCTGTCCAAGGTCTGAGGATAAGTCAGAAGAACAGGTCCAGTAGAAGCTGTTTGTGACTGAAAGGAGATTGGAACATCTGAAGGTTGTTTCTCTAGAGCTGTCCTGGGTGTAACAAGGGCCTGGACTTGACAAGATGTTGAAACATATTAATATAGGTAGGGAATAAGATTAAGTACATTTGAGAGAAAGAAAAAAATTTTCTTAAGATGTCTAATTGATACCCAGAGGAATCCAACCCTTTGGAATAAGTAGTAAGTGGGAACTTTGGGCAGATGTACTTATCTGGATGGAGCCTTTTTGGTCCATGAGAGGTAGATCTATGTAGGTCTCCTATAGCTAACACGTTTATAAAAGAGATAACATGAGTTAACAATTTGAGGAGTCTTTAAGATGAACCTTCTGTGGAACAGAACGAACACGATTAAAAAGTTGGATTGCATAGTGGAATGCTTATTATTAAAGTTAGGCAAATTTATAGGAACTCATATTGTTAGGACAGTGGCATAGCAAGAAGAGGAAATATGAAGCATTTAATGGAAAAAGAATTTAGGTAAGGAGATAACTCTCTAGCTGACAATGTAGTCAGAAGTCTGAGGAACAAACAATAATTTAGCAGTTATATATTGAAAAGTGACAGATTCAGTAGCCAGCAGTTTTCTGTTATCTCTATGGTCTCCACAGCAGCTTGGGCTGTCAGTCTGTCTTTCAAGCGCAGAAGACACAGGGCTTTTTCTCTGTGGAATGGACCCATATGACACGAGAAATGGCGTACCTTGGTTTAGCTAAGTCATTTGACTCAAGAGCATCAGTCTTGTCCACTGCGTTCTTCAGTGATTATCATATCACACACAATCTAGGCAGCATCCTGTAGCAGTGTCCACAGCTTCTGAGACATTGTGGGAGAAAATGTTAGAGGCTTTTGGAAATTTTGTCTGTCATAAATTTAATAATTAGCAAACTTCTGACAATATTGAGCATGAGATAAAATAGCAGTAGTCAAGATAGAATAGGAATGAGAATCTTAAGTAACTTTGACAGGTTGTGTAGATAGAGGAAAGTATATTGTATTAGCAAAGAGACATGTGACTAGGACCAGAATTGTCCATTCATGGTAACAGATAATGAATTTGTCCAGGCAGATTTAGGCCTGTGGCACAAACTGAGAATGCAGGCTATGAGAACAAGCTTGGGTGTGGGAGCATGGATAGGTAAACACTAGGGCATTTTATCATTTACGATACTGTTGGCAGTATGTGTGAAGATCCCTTAAAATATATGGTTGAAGACAATTTAGCACCCATTGGGTGGAAGCGGAGTTAATTGGCAATCCATTCCAGCATCCTAGAGGACTTCCAGTAACATCCAAGTTAGAAATTCAGGTTGTGAAGAGTAATTTCTAGGGTCTGGTGGTGACCTTTCCCAGAAATATCAGAAAGCATTCCAACCTGGTCCAGGAATTTTCAGCAGCTGCCAGAGCCCAAGGGATTTGTGAGCTTCTTTCAGAAACCCAAAGGTCTCTATGTCCTAACTCAAATGCCAGCTGGGAGACTGGCTGGTCATAAAGACCATGGACTGTGAAATGTCTGCCCCTTAGTATCCAGAAAAAGGATGGCCAGGCCCTATCTGGGAAATTAGGTGCTCTCATGATGACTAGAGAAAGTCATTATCAATCAATGTTAATGTGTGTTTGTGGGTTCTGCAGTCTGGCAGCAGAAAATGTGGAACTGAGTGGTTGGTTTGGGCCCATTTGACTGTGTCAAATCTAACAGACAAGGCCTTTGCCAGGTTTCAAGGTGCAGGGACCCACATTTTAAGCTGAGAGAACTGGGAACAGAGCTAAGGAGTATATCAGGAAGGGCAGCAAGTGGAAAGAAAAAGATGAGTAGACAAACATCACAACATAACTCCAGCCAGTGCTGAGGCTAAAATGGCTTTAATTTTTCCAGCCAGTTTTTGTACCATTCTAGGTAGGAGCAGAGATTAAGGCCAGTTCTTAGATCAAAGACAAAGTGATTAAACAAGGCAATGAACAAAGAGGTCACTTTGTCCTGATTGGCCTCTCCTCACCCCAGCACAGGCAAGAAGCCCCTCCCATCAGCAGATAGGTCTACATTTTCTCAGTCTTCCTCTCAATGGCTCTTGCTTCTCTGGCTGATGACCCAAGGTACCTGACATCAGAGGAGAATGGAGACTTCGGAGCCAGACCCATAAGCCTGCCTGCCAAAGAAAGGAGGGAGGCTGCTGCTGCTGTCAAGACCTTCTGGAAGTGGACCACCCCAGACCTGATGCTCCAGCTCAGGCTGCGAATAGTGATAGTTATATCAAATAAAGATAATTTGCTTATTCTCAATGATTTTCAAAGGTTGTTAGGATATATTAATTGGTTTTATCTTATAGTAACCTCATCTTAAGCTTGACACAGGAGGACTTAAAACTCTGTTTTCCATGTAGATAAAAATTAACTGGCAAAGGGCAAATAACTTTACAGATAGTAGAGAAGGCTACTGTAATCAACTGTTTATGATATGTGTTCACTGCCATTTCTTGCAAAGGGAACATTAATGTAGAATCACCCTTTCTCATCTCCACGAAAAGTTTTAACATTCTCCAATAAATATACTGGTGTGTTAATAACGTGTTCTAAGACAAAATCATAAAAGTATGCTAAAATGAAAAAAAAAACCAAACACAGCAATAAACAAAGTTCTCAAGTCACTGGCTCTGGGTGCTGATCAGGATTACCAAGACAAAAGGAAAGTCACACATTCCTTGACTGTGTTCACCTCAGATCTTTGAATTAGCCTAAATGTTACCCAAGATTTATCTGAGCCTACTTCCTTGAGCCCAGTGACTAGTACTTGCCAAATTTCTACCAAAAGCTCACTGCATTTGTAGGGGGGGGGGGGAAAGGCAGCTAGTAGGGTCTCCAGCAGGAGGTGGAGCCAAACCTGCTTCCCAGATGTACTGGTTGAACTTGTCTGCAACAAGTTGCAAATGAGATAGAGAGGGGAAAGTCTAATGCTCAGAGCCCATGTTGCTAAAGCAGAAAATGTGGGCCTATCTGACAGAGGCTGGGCGCTAAGTGGCCTTAGCTCCTGTGGGAGCTCTCTCACAGGCGCACACAAGAAATGAGTGGGAGCAAGCAAGGAGCCAGCACCACAGGTTTGCACATCAGCAAGGCAGAACTTCCTACTAGCAGCTGGAAGTCACTATCCTCAGTGGACAGGAAAAAGGAAGGACCTAAAGTGGCTTGTTTTGTAAGACCCGAAAAAAACAAGGGCACCCCAGCTCCCCACGGCTTGGATGGCGACACCCATATCACTCACGAGAAACGGTCTTGATGCAATTAGCAAGAAGATTTTTATTCCAGATCTCTGGGTTCCACAGCCATACACCAGGCAGGGGTAGAGGACTGTGGACCCTCAGCAACTCAAGTCAGGGGTATTTAAAGGGGAAAAATCACAAGGCAAGGGGTGGAAGACAATCATGCACGAAGTACAGAATGAGCAAGTCAGGCAATAGTTTATGCCTTAAGGAAGGTTAAAGATTATCTGGAGCAAACATCCTTGGGGCATTGTATAGTTAAACATTGGGCCAGTCTTCAGATGAGCTAGTTCCTGGAACAGGGTGGGCTATCTCTTGAGGCCAAAGGTGTCAACCTGAGGGCAGAAAGGCAAAAGCTAATTGCTGGGGTTTAAAAATATTGAGTTGGGGGGGGGGGGGTCTCTCAGTTTCATATCCAATGAAATAAATTGCAGCATTATAAAGGCTGAGAACAACAGCAAACAATCTCTAAGAATGCTAATACTCTCAAATAATGATCTTAATATAAACAATTCAGTTCTCAAAGTTCTGTTAAAGTAAATGTCACTAGGACTCTACCCTGGGTGTACTTTCTCAAGGAAGTGTTTTTTTTTTTTTTTTTTTTTTTTTTTTTTTTTTTTTTTTTTTTTGTTGATTGTTTTCCTCACCAAAAGCTTCTTACTATTGTTAATATGAATGTGTTGACCATCCTTTCTTTTCAAGTCTTCTCTGTATTCCTAGTTTCTCAAACCCATGTTCTGTTTTCAATATTAGCTTCTGTTACTCAGACTCTAAGTTACCCAAAGCTGGCATTTCTTTTTTTTTTAAATTAATCATTGTATTTCTTTGCATTTCAAATGATACCCCCCTTCCTGATTAACCTACAGTTCCTCCATTCCATCCACACTCTTCCCCCTCCCCCTGAGTGTGCTCCCCCACCTGCCCACCCACACTCTCCTGAAACACTGATCTAGCATCTCCCTATGCTGAGACATCAAACTTCCACAGGATGAAGGTCCTCCCCTCCCACTGATATCAGATAAGGCCATCCTCTGCTACATATGTATCTGGAGCCATAGATCCCTCCATGTATATTCTTTTTTTTTTTATCTATAATGTCTTTCTTTAATCTAAGAATTCAGCTAGTGAGAGAAATATATTGCTATGATTGTGATTTTTGTGTTTTCTTCTAGAATTCCACTCATTTTTTCCCAAATCAATTCTCCTAAGTTTAAAAATGTATTTGTATGCCACACTATGTTTCCAGTCGATAGGGAATTTAAAGTTGGCGATACCTATAATTAAAATGTTTGTACTTCAACAATCTATGATAGACACCTATTTTTATACCTGTTCATTGTTTATCCCCCCATTTCTAAAAATGTCTTAATCTCTTTGTGAAACCATACCACATTTACAGTCTGTCTTAATTAGATTCTCAGTGCATGTCCATAGACATTGTGACCATGGCAACTCATAAAGCCTAACAATTAATTGGGACTGATTTACAGTTTCAGTGTTTTTGTTTTTGTTTTTGTTTTTTTAATCATCATGGCAGGAAGTATAGCAGCTTGCAGGAAGACATGGTATTGGCAGAGCTGAGAGGTCTATTTCTTGAACTGAAGGCATGAAGGCAGCCAGGAGGACACGGGATTTGTTTTACAATGGGCATCTTTTGAACATTTAAAACCTCAAAACCAATCCCCAGAGTAACACACTTCCCCCTAACAAGGCCACACCTGCCCCAATAAGGTCATACTTCCTAATGGTGCCACTGCCTACAAGACAAGCATTCAATCACATGATTCTATGAGGGCCAATGCTATTCAAACCACCATCTAGTTTTCAGGCATATGGTTTGGATGAGATTAATTCTATTCTCCAACACAAGAAGACTTTATATGCTACAAACCTGTTTGATCACTTTATTCCATCTCTGTGACAACATTGACAATATAGCCAAAGAAGATTCATTAAGACCCAGTTTTAGGACCTGTTCTGAATGCTTATTATTACCTGGGATATTTGTCTAATAGAAAATAAAACTGGGCCTTTCAACCACCTATTTTATAGAAAGGCTTGAATTCAAATGAACCACACAGGGAACACAGTAGAGTGGGAGAGGAGAGGAATAAGTGTTGGTCTAAGTCTTACTTTTTAAAGTCATTTGAGAGTTTTGTGACATTTAAACTTGATAGTTATTTGACTCATGTATAATTTTTAGCACTTTCAGAATTTTGACAGCATATTCTCATAATATCTATGCCTTTCATGATTCAAAAATGATTCCCTTTCATGGCTTACTTTTTATCTTGTATTACTTTTTCCAGGATGTACATTCTTTTTTATTAGATATATTCTTTATTTACATTTCAGATGTTGTCCTCTTTCCTAACTCCCCCTGCCAAAAATTCCCCTAATCCATCCCCCTTCCGCCGCTTCCCAATCCACCGACTCCTACTTCCCTGACCTGGCATGTACATTCAAATTTCGTACTTTATCACCGACTATTTCTTCAACGAGCTATCTAATTTTTCCAAATATTATGGGACAACAGCCTTTCTATGATTTTGGTTATTTGATGATTAGTTTACTCATGTTATCTAAACCTCTAAGATTTTTGTATGGTTAATTCAAAGTAATAGGGGCTTCTCTCTATAGATCTCATTTTCTATGACTGCCTTGGTATTTCAGTCTTAGAAAACTTACATAAAATTGCTATGTGAGTACTGACACAATTTAAGCACCCCTCTTTTTTGAGGATTGTGTCCATGAGTGTTTTTTTTAATAAAAAATTATTTATTTATTTAATGTATATGAGTACACTGTAGCTGTACAGATGGTTGTAAGCCTTCATGTTGTTGCTGGAAATTGAATTTAGGACTTCTGGTCACTTTGGCTGGCTCTGCTCTCTCCTGTTAACCTTGCTCCTTCCGTCCCTGCTTGCTATGGCCCAAAGATTTATTTATTATTATTCTCATATTAGGGCTGTAAAGAACAAAATCAGGAAACAGTACTAGAAAAATTAATTGATAATCCTTTTTTTTCCAGATAGGGTTTCTTATGTAACACCTGAGCTCCTGAAACTAGTTTTGTAGACCAGACTGGCCTCTAACTCACAGAGATCTGTACTGGGATTAAAAATGTGTGCCACCACCTCCTGGCTGTAGACAATCTTTGTGCATAGTTAACTATTTTCAAATTCTAAATTTTCATAATACCATTATTCTTTCCTAGATACTCTTTCTAATTTCTCTGGTTCATAAAAGGGTCTTTACATTAAAATCTCATAGCAATTCTGCAATCTATACATATTGATAGTATGGTAGCCTTTTAAAAACAAAAACAAAAATCCTTTATCTTGAACCCTGTTTTAAAAGTTTTCTGTGGTTCACATTGCTAAGATCAAGCAGAATTTCACTAACTGTCCTGACACTGCTTGCTTTTGTCTCAGGATTAATAAAAACAATTCTTACAATACAGTTTAACTATGATTTATAACATAAAATCAATGATTCTTTTTTATCTTAAAATTGTATTTCTTGAGTACCAACCAAAAGAGTTTTGTCAAATATGATAATATATATGCATTTTTACTTTGAAATACTCAAACATTATTCTACTATTCTTAAATATACATAAAATTAAATGTAAACATAAAAAATGAATAGGTCTGATGTTTCTAAAAATTAATTCCCAGTTTGACAGTTTTGAAAAAATTATTTGACCTCATATAAAATCTGTTCAAAGATAGAAAAAAGATCATATTTTATGTGATAATTTAAAAAAATTAATACTCCAATTGTGGTTATTGGAGTGATTATTATTGGAGTGATTATCCAGAGTGATTATTTTCTCCTAAGCTAGTGGCAATTTCCTCTGTGGTTATAATTTCAACAATAGGTTATCAAATAACAGTAAGAGCTTCTCATATGAAGGGAGTTATTGTAGCTGCTCAGGTGATTAGGAAGAAAATACAAATTTCTGTATGTGCTGGACTTAGGAGAGCACACCTGTCACCATATCAAATTAGTTATGACATGTTCTTAAAATATGTTTATGACATGCTCTTATAAAACAGAAAAATTTTACTTTTTAAAACAGTGTGCTGTATTCATTATGTGTTTTAGTTTCTGGGGAATTTCATACATGAGTATGGTATTAACATTATTTCTATCCCTACCTCAAACTTCTCTTTTGTGTCCCTCTAACTCCCACTCAAATTTGTGTTGTTTTAAGTTACTGTTGCATACATTCACACACACACACACACACACACACACACACACACACACACACACACACTACTGAGTTCATCTAGAGTTGCCCACATGTATTTGTGTTTCAGGCTGAACAATTTACATTGGATAGCCTATCAGTGGGTGTATCCCTCCCACTCTCATAAACTGTATAACTGTAGATATTGATTTAGGGGTATGACCTTGAGAATTTCCCCAATCTATGTCTTCTGGTGTTATCATTATGTGGTCTTGCTTATGCAACAGCACTGGTAAGATTTCACGGATGCATCTTATATGTCATGGATAGAAAACACCAATCCCTAGAAGACTTCCTGGTCCTTTGGCTCTCAGAATCTTTCTGTCCCCTCTTTGGATTTTGTCTTAGTTAGGGTTTCCATTGCTACAAAAAGACACAGAGACTAAGGCAACTCTTCTCATAAAAGACAGGATTTAATTAGGACTGGCTTACAGCTTCAGAAGTTCAATCCATTATCATTAAGGCGGAAACATGGCAGCATCCATGTAAACATGATGCTGAAGGAGCTGAGAAGCTTCAGGCATCTAGAAGAAGGGTCTCCCAACAGTGACACACTCCATGCAACAAGGACACACTTACTCCAGCAGGGCCACATCTCCTTACAGTACCACTCCCTGGACCAAGCATATTCAAATCACCACAGTGATATTCACTGAGCCTCAGTTATAGAGGTTGAATGTGTGAGATTGGCATAGGCATCTCACATTCACTTATTTCTCCGTGTTTCTGTCACTTGCAGATATCTGTAATGTCCTAGTCAGCTGCAGAAAGAAAATTCGTTAATGATGGACAGATATTAGACCTATATGAAAATACAAGAATAAGTATTTAGAATGGAATTACAAATTCTACTGCTTTCATAAAATGGCAGTAATAGGTTCTTTTCTAGGGTGTATAACCTCTCTGCCATGAGAAGACAAATATTTATTTTCTCCTATTATCTTACTATTATTCTGTGAGCAGTGACAAGTTAATATAAAATCCCTATTTAGAGATCAGCATTATCAGTAAAATATGACTTCTTTATTGTTATCACATGATCATTATCTTCATTAGGATCTGATAACACTATTTGATAATTTGCATTTGCTAGGTTCTTGGGACGTAATAATGCTAATAAATTCTGCTTGTATTTATTCTTTACTTCTGAAATCTAACCTCTTACAAACCTTCCATTACATATATTTATTTATATTTATTATTTATAAAATTTTGTACATGTATTAATATTTTTATTGAATTTTCTTCAATTACATATACTTTTTTGTCATTCAGCCCATTGCATATCCCAAAGAAATCTTAATGTGCCAATATTACTTTAGATTCCTAGTAAATGATTAATGATAATAAATAAACTTCCTGACCTTTTGAAAAAAATCTAAAGCAGTTTTCAGACCATTTAATATAGGCTTTGGCTTTGACCGGACATGTTATTTAAATCATTAGTCATGGTATGGGAAAACTTATAAATATTTGCATAACTCAATCAAATGACATGCTGCAACGGCTATTTTCTTTTTTTAATTTTCTATATTCTTTGTTTACATTCCAAATGATTTTCCCTTTCCTGGTTCCCGCTTCCCCATAAGTCCCATAAGCACTCTTCCCTTCGCCTGTCCTCCAATCAACCCCCTCCCGCCAAATATACATGTTACATAGAGGAAAATTAATTTGCTTCTAAAATTTAATAGATTTGAGATGATATTTATCTTTATTAAAACCACCTGTAAAATCATTACTATATCAAGTTTTAAGTGTTTCTGTTTTAGTCATAAAGCAATTAATGTAAAGGTATGGAGTCTAGGGATTACTCATTTTCATGGCAGTGTCAGTTCTTTTTGGTTCTCTTGAATTATGTACTTAATTTATGGTCTCATGGTTCTTACCATAAACTTTAGATTATTGTTGAAACTCTATGCAGCATAGTCATAAAGAATTCAAAAGCAACAAGAATTCAAAAGTAACAATGCAAGCATCTCTTAATTGAGTCAGCCAGGGCATCTCTGGAACAGTTTCCCAGGGTATCTACTGTTATATCAGTGGCCACCTGTCTTCACAATAAACTTAAAATGTCAGGATAATATTTTCTTCTTCCAAATCAGGGTTTTATTTTTAATGAAAAAAAAAAAAAGTTGGTAATTTTAGCCAATTGCCAACATTTACTGAAATGATACAGTTGAATAATGTGGCTACATATCTACTTTCAAAAAGGGTTATAATTTGCCTTCCCCTTTTTAATGAAAAGTAGTATGATTTATTTTTGTTTTCAACTGACCTATACTCCTTAACTACAAAACTGTTTGCATGTGTTTTGATTATTATTTAATCCTTAATGTCTGAACAGCAATTCCAGGCATGGAGACAAATTTGCTGTAAATATAACATATTTGAATACATCCTGAAGTTGTAATTATAAATCATACTATTAAAGAGCTTAGATATAGTTCAGTAATAAACTACTTGCCTAGTAATCATGTCATCATAGGTTCAATCTGCAAATGAATAGCACAAAAGAAATAACATTAAGCAAAATTACCATTATAGTCATATTAATAGACAAGAAAAGAGAAGTTCAAAGTAGTTGTGTAATTTAAATAAGCTTCCATAGCTTATTTTCATCAGCCTTAGGTTAACAAGCTCTTTCTTAAGTCAGTGAATTTTGTGTATCTCCCATACCTTTGAGAATAAAAATCTATGACAAACATATTTTTCCAAAGATTAAATTTTTCATATAATCTCATAAAGGAAATCTACCAAACCAGGATATAGAATTTTCTTGGAATCAATACATCTGAAATCTTCATGCTTGGTCAAATATTTTCTTCTTACTAAAAATATGATTTTGCTATACTCAAATGTATAGAGTTGTTAGAAAAAGCATGAGTAAATATTTATTTTCAAATAATATCCAAAATTGTCCCACTGAAACAACATCATTCTCACATAAATATGAACTTTTTGATCTGGAATAAGGATCTGCCTATAAATATGTACCTGTTGATAAAAGAGTAGGATGCATTTTAAAGGACTAACCAACCATTCTTCAATTAGAATTAAATCTTTATACATGAGATGGAGCCCATATGAGACAATGCCAAGTAGGCCAAGAAGCTGTGTCCAGAGGGATCATGAATCCTATGGGAAAATCTACTTCTATTATTCTGTTAAATGGTATAGAAACAAAATGATTCCTAAAGACATATTGGTATAACCATAGTCCATCACTCAGCCTTTATCAGAAGAGCTTCTTGCAACCGATGACAGTAAACAAGAAATCTACAACTAGTCAACATATAGAGATTAATAAACCTCAGAATTGGCACACAGCTTGCTCCAGCCGCATGGAGATTAGGTTCCAGTCCTGAGGATTCTGGCTGGGGCCCTCAGATCGCTGCTTCGGGATCCAGAACAGCCTGGGCTGCAACGCCACATCTCCAGGTCCTGCAAGAGGCAAGAGGGGCTTCCGGGAGGCCGGCTAGGAGGAGTCAGTGTGCTCTGGTAAGTCCAGCAGGCCCCGGCGGGAGCCTTCAGGGGTCTGCTTAGGGATCTGAACAGCCTGGGCCACAGCACTCGGTTTCCAGGAAGTGCAAGAGACCTGGGGTGCACCCGGAAGCAGACTGGGAGCACACATCTTGCTCCAGCAGCATGCAGCTTAGGTTCCAGTCCTGAGGCCTCTGTCAGGAACCCTCAGATCACAGCTTCGGGATCCAGAACAGCCTGGGCTGCAACTCCACATCTCAAGGTCCTGCAAGAAGCAAGAGGGGCATCAGGGAGGCCTGCTGGGAGGAGTCAGTGTGCTCTGGTGAGTCCAGCAGGTCCCTGCAGGAGCCATCAGGTGTCTGCTTCCAGATCTGAATAGCCTGGGCCACAGCACCCTGACTCCAGGCAGTGCAGGAGGTCAGTTGTGCACCAGAGGCCACCTGGGAAGAGGCAGCTTGCAATGGTGAGTCCAGCATTAACAAGACCAACTAACACCAGTGAGAACTAGATGGCAAAAGGCAAACACAAGACTGTCACTAACAGAAATCAAGGCAATATGGCAGCATCTGAACCCAATTCTCCTTTAACAGCATGTCCTGGATACCCCATCACACCAGAAAAACAAGATTTGGATTTAAAATCACTGGTCATGATGCTGGTACAGGAACACATGAAGGACATACTTAAAGAAATTCAGGAGAAAATGGATCAAAAGTTAGAAGCCTTTGCAAGGGAAACACAAAAATCATTGAAAGAAATTCAGGAGAATACAAAAGCCAAAAAGGAGGAAACAGAAAAATCACTTAAAGAAATACAGGAGAACTTTGGTCAACAGGCTGAGGTCATGAAAGAGGAAACACAAAAAGCTCTTAAAGAATGACAGGAAAGCACAAACAATCAAGTGAAGGAGCTAAGCAAAACCATCCAGGATCTAAAATCAGAAGTAGAAACAACTAAGAAAACTCAAAGGGAGACAACTTTGGAGATAGAAAACTTTGGGAAGAAATCAGGGGCCATAGATGCAAATATCAACAACAGAATACAAGAGATAGAAGAAAGAATCTCAAATGCTGAAGATACCATAGAAACCATGGACTCAACAGTTAAAAAAAATGCAAAAGTGCAAAAAGCTTGTAACCCAAAATATCCAGGAAATCCAGGACACAATGAGAAGACCAAACCTAAGGATTATAGGCATAGATGAGAGTGAAGATTTACAACTTAAAGGGCCAGCAAATATCTTCAATAAAATTATGGAAGAAAACTTCCCTAACCTAAAGAGAGAGATGCCCATGAATATACAAGAAGCCTACAGAACTCCAAACAGACTGGACCAGAACAGAAATACCTCCTGTCACATAATGATCAAAACACCAAATGTACTAAACAAAGAAAGAATATTAAAGGCAGTAAGAGAAAAAGGCCAAGTAACATATAGAGGAAGACCTATCAGAATTACACCAGACTTCTCACCTGAGACTATGAAGCTCGAAGATCCTGGGCAGATCTCATGCAGACTCTAAGAGAACACAATTTCCAGCCAAAACTACTATACCCAGCAAAACTCTCAATCACCATAGATGGAGAAACTAAGATATTCCATGAGAAAACCAAGTTTACCCAATATCTATCCACAAACCCAGCCCTACAAAGGATAATAGGAGGAAAACACCAATACAAGGAGGGAAACTTCACCCTGAAAAAAGCAAGATAGTAACCTTCTCTCATCAAACCCAAAAGAAGTTAACCAATCAAACTTAAAAAATAACATAAAAAATGACAAAAAGTCACAATCACTATTCCTTAATATCTCTTAACATCAATGGACTCAATGCCCCAATAAAAAGACATAGACTAACCTGGATACGTAAACAGGACGCTACATTTTGCTGCATACAGGAAACACACCTCAGGGTCAAAGACAAACACTACCTTAGAGTAAAAGGCTGGAAGACAATTTTACAAGCAAATGGTCTCAGGAAACAAGCTGGAGTAGCCATTCTAATATCAGATAAAATTGACTTTCAACCCAAAGTCATCAAAAGAGACTCTGAGGGACACTTCTTGCTGGTCAAAGGAAAAATACACCAAGAAGAACTCTCAATCCTGAACATCTATGCTCCAAATGCAAGGGCACCCTCATTCATAAAAGAAACTTTATTAAAGCTCAAAGCACACATTGCACCTAACACAATAATTGTGGGTGACTTCAACACTGCACTTTCCTCAATGGACCGATTAGGAAAACAGAAACTGAACAGGTACATAATGAAACTAATTGAAGCTTTGGACAAATTAGATTTAACAGATATATATATAACATTCTATCCTAAAGCAAAAGAATATACCTTTTCCTCAGCACCTCATGGTACCTTCTCCAAAATCGACCATATAATTGGTCACAAGACAGACCTCAACAAATATAAGAAGATCGAACTACATTTTTTGCATCCACTCTTCTGTTGAGGGATACCTGGGTTCTTTCCAGCATCTGGCAATTATAAATAGGGCTGCTATGAACATAGTAGAGCATGTATCCTTATTACATGATGGTATGTCTACATAATGGAGTACTATTCAGCCATTAGAAACAATGAATTCATGAAATTCTTGGGCAAATGGATGGAGCTAGAGAACATCATACTAAGTGAGGTAACCCTGACTCAAAAGGTGAATCATGGTATGCACTCACTAATAAGTGGATATTAACCTAGAAAACTTGAATACCCAAAACATAATTCACACATCAAATGAGGTACAAGAAGAAAGGAAGAGTGGCCCCCTGTTCTGGAAAGACTCAGTGAAGCAGTATTCGGCAAAACCAGAATGGGGAAGTGGGAAGGGATGGGTGGGAGGACAGGGGGAGAAAAGGGGGCTTATGTGACTTTCGGGGAGTGGGGGGCCAGAAAAGGGGAAATCATTTGAAATGTAAATAAAAAATTATATCGAATAAAAAAATAAAATCAACTCAAGCAAATCAGTTGCCTTCCTATACTCAATGGATAAGCAGGCTGAGAAAGAAGTTAGGGAAATGACACCCTTCAAAATAGCCACAAAAAAATATAAAGTATCGTGGTGTGACTCTAGTCAAACAAGCAAAAGATCTATATGACAAGAATTTCAGATCCCTGAAGAAGGAATTCGAAGAAGACCTCAGTAAATGGAAAAATCTGCCATACTCGTGGATCAGCAAGATTAATATAGTTAAAATGGCCATCTTGCTAAAAGCGATCTACAGATTCAATGCAATCCCCATCAAAATCCCAACTCAGTTCTTCACAGAGTTAGAAAAAGCAATTTTCAAATTCATCTGGAATAACAAGAAACCCAGGATAGCTAAAACTATTCTCAACAACAAAAGAAATTCTGGGGGAATCAGTATCCCTGACTTCAAGCAATACTACAGAACAATAATGTTAAAAACTGCATGGTATTGGCACAGTGACAGACTAGTGGACCAATGGAATAGAATTGAAGATCCAGAAATGAACCCACACACCTATAGTCACTTGATCTTCGACAAAGGAGCCAAAAACATCCAGTGGAAAAAAGAAAGCCTTTTCAACGAATGGTGCTGGTTCAACTGGAGGTCAGCATGCAGAAGAATGGGAATTGATCCATTCTTATCTCCATGTACTAATCTTCACTCCAGGTGGATCAAGGACCTCCATGTAAAACCAGACACAATGAAAATAATAGAAAAGAAACTGGGGAAGACCCTAGAGGACATGGGCACGGGGGGGGGGTGGGGGGGAGTTCCTGAACAGATTACCAATAGCTTATGCTCTAAGATCAAGAATTGACAAATGGGACCTCATAAAATTACAAAGTTTCTCTAAGGCAAAGGACACTGTTAAAAGGACAAAACGGCAACCATCAAATTGGGAAAGGATATTCACCAACCCCACATCTGATCGAGGGCTAATATCCAATATATACAAAGAACTCAAGAAGTTAGACCCTAGGGAACCAAATAACCCTATTAAAAAATGGGGTACAAATCTAAACAAAGAATTTTCACCTGAAGAAATTCGGATGGCCGAGAGGCACCTTAAGAAGTGCTCAACATCATTAGTCATTAGGGAAATGCAAATCAAAACAACCCTGAGATTTCACCTTACACCAGTCAGAATGGCTAAGGTCAAAAACTCAGGCAACTGCAGGTGTTGGAGAGGATGTGGAGAAAGAGGAACACTCCTCCACTGCTGGTGGGGCTGTAAGATGGTACAACCACTTTGGAAATCAGTCTGGCGGTTCCTCAGAAAACTTGACACCACAATTCCAGCGGACCCTGCTCTACCTCTCCTCGACATGTACCCAAAGGATTCCCCAGCATGCAATAAAGACACATGCTCCACTATGTTCATAGCAGCCTTATTTATAATAGCCAGAATCTGGAAAGAACCCAGATGCCCCCCAAAGGAGGAATGGATACAGAAAATGTGGTATATTTACACAATGGAATACTACTCAGCAATTGGAAACAATGAATTCTCAAAATTTTTAGGCAAATGGTTTTATCTGGAAAATATCATCCTAAGTGTGGTAATCCAGTCACAAAAGAATACACATGGAATGCAATCTCTGATAAGTGGATATTAATTAGCCCAGAAGCCCTGAATACCCAAGGCACAAAGCGCATAACAAATGACTCCCTTGAAGAAGTATGGAGAAGGTCCTGATCCTGGAAAGGATTGATCTAGCATTGGAGGGGAATATAAGGACAGAGAAAAAAAGGAGGGAGGTTATTGGAGAATGGATGGAGAGAAGGTTTATGGGACATATGGGGAGGGGGGATCCGGGAAAGGGGAAATCATTTGAAATGCAAACAAATAATATAGAAAATAAAAATATTCAAAAAAAACCTCAGAATTTCTGTTACAGTGCTGAGATCTATATGGAACAGGTGTGGAAAGAATTCAAAAGTTGGAGGTGGTGAATGACTTCCAGGAAACTCTTTTTCAAACACAAAATGACATATGGACATATGAACTCACAGAAATACAACACTCACAAGACCTATATAAGCCAAGGCTAGACAAAATTTCAGCATGGAAATGATATGGATATAATAGTTCTTCCCATAGCTTAGGACATATTGACATTTGGTTGCTGGTAAAAGAGGTCCAGTTTTCTTTTCTTTATTTTCAGTAATTAAATTATTTTATTTATTTTTTATATTCAGTAATTAAATTATTTTATTTATATTCCAAATGATGTATCATTCCAGGTCCCCCCTTCCCAAGTTCTTCACTGCATGACCCTACCCTTTGCATCTGAGGATGTAGTACCCCAAGCTCACCCTCTCCAGCATCGTCATTCCCTGGAACATCATATTTCTACAGTATTAGGTATGTCCTCTCCCACTGAGGCCAGACAAGGCAGTCTTCTGATACATATGTGTAGGGTGCGACAAACCAGCCCATGTTTTCTTTTTGGTTCTTGCCTTATTCTCTGGGAGCTCTGAGGGCTCCAGGTTAGTTGCTACTGTTGTTCTTATGGGGTTGCAATTCCCTTCAGCTTCTTCATTCCTTTCTCTAACTCTTCCATAATGGTTGCTGACCTCAGACCAATGGTTGGCTGTAAGTATATGCATGTGTCTCAGTCAGCTACTGTAAAGCTGATGGATCCCAAGTTGGGCTGGTCACTAGATGGGCTTTCTTCAGATTCTACTCCATTTTTGCCCCTACATTTCTTTTTGTAAGGAACAATTCTGGGTCAAAAATTTTAAAGATGGATGGGTGGTATCATGCCTCAAATGGGGGCCATGCCTATCTACTAGAGGTACTCTCTTCAAATTTCATCTCTCCACTATTGGAAATTTTGGCTAAGGTCATCCTCATAGAGTCCTGGAAGCCTCTCATATTCCAGGTCTCAGACTTTCTAGTGGTTCTTCCTGACCCCCATCCCCATCCCACAATGCTGTATATTTCCATTTATTCTCTTGACACTCTGGACTTCTCTCCTGTCTTCTCTCATCCTGAGCCCACCTCCACTTTACCCTTCCCCTCCCCTATCACACCTAGGTTCCTTCCTTCCTCTGCTTCCCATGATTATTGTGATATATATACACAGTGAAGTACTGTTCAGCCATTAGAAACAATGAATTCATGAAATTCTTAGGCAAATGGATGGAGCTGGAGAACATCATACTAAGTGAGGTAACCCAGTCTCAAAAGATCAATCATGGTTTGCACTCACTAATAAGAAGATATTAACCTAGAAAACTGGAATACCCAAAACATAATCCACACATCAAATGGGGTACAAGAAGAACGGAGGAGTGACCCCTTGTTCTGGAAAGACTCTGTGAAGCAGTATAGGGCAAAACCAGAACAGGGAAGTGGGAAGTGGTGGGTTGGAGAACAGGGGGAGGGAAGGGGGCTTATGTGACTTTTGGGGAGTGGGGGCCTAGAAAAGGGGAAATCATTTGAAATGTAAATAAAAAATATATCGAATAAAAAAAGGTGGGATTGACATATCCATACTTGGGCCTTTCTTCTTGTAAAGCTTCCTATGATCTGTGAGCTGTATTATGGGCACTCTGTACATTTTGGCTAATATAAACTTGTCAGTAGTATATACCATCCATGTCTGTTGGAGTCCGGGTTACCTTGCTCTGTATGATATTTTCTACTTTCATTCATTTGCCTATAAAATTCATGATTTCCTCATTTTTAATAGCTGAATAGTATTCCATTGTGTAAATGAATCACATTTTCTGAATCCATTCCCAAATTAAGAAGCATCTGGGCTGTTGCCATCTTTTGATTATTACAAATAAGGCTGCTATGAACATAGCAGATAATATGTCCTTGTGGTATGATGAAGCATCTTTTGGAACTATGCCTAAGAGTAGTATAGCTGGGTCTTCATGGCTCAGGCTCTAAGATCAGCAATTGACAAATCAGACCTCATGAAATGAAAAAGCTTCTGTAAGGGACCAGACAGTCAATAGCACAAAACAGCAGCCTACAGATTGAGAGATGATCTGCACCAACCCTACATCTGATAGAGGGCTAATATCCAAAATACATAAAGAACTCAAGAAGTTAGACTCCAAAAAAGCCACATAACCCGAATTTAAAAATGAGATACAGATCAAAACAGAGAATTCCCAAGAGAGGAATTCTGAATGGTTGAGAAACACTCAAAGAAATATACAATATCCTTAGTAATCAGGGAAATGCAAACCAAAATGAGCTTGAGACTCCACAGTAAACCAATCAGAATGGCTAAAATCAAAAACTCAGGTGGCACCATATGTTGCTAGGGATTTAAAGAAAGAACACTCCTCCATTGCTGGTGGGATTACAAACTGGCACAACCACCAAGGAAATCAATCTGGAATTTCCTCAGAAAATTGGAAGTTCTTCTCTTTTTTATTAAATTATTTTATTTATTAACATTCCAAATGTTGCCACTTATCCTAGCCCCCTCCCAGAGTTCATCACCCCATTTCTCTCCCCTTTGCCTCTGAGAGCATGCCCCTTCACCCACCCACACACCTAACTCACCTACCCTCTACCTCACCACCCTCAGCATCCCCCTTTCCTATATCAATCTTACTCTAAGGTAGGCTCTAATACAAACTGAAGTGATTGTTTTTGGCCAATGCATATTGTAAATGGGTTTTTTGTTTTGTTTAATTTTGTTTGTTTGTGTTTTATTTATTTATTTGTTTGTTTGTTTATTTATTTATTGAGATGGAGGAGGAAGGGAGAGAGATAGGATGAATATAAAGTTAGGTCTGTGGAGAAGTTTTATGGATCTATGTGTAAGTGTGGAAGGATGACAAATATCGCCAAAATAAATTGTACGGAATTCTGAAAGAAACAAAAGTATTTCAATAAATACCTGGAAGAATGCAACATTATTGGTAATTTAAATCCTTTTCAGTGAACCATCAGGTAATTTAAGCCCTGTTTTTAGCAGTTAGAGAGCTTGAGCTAAGTAAACCAGGTGTTTTGATAATGAAAATGGGATGCTTTCACAATAATGATGTGAAAGTATAGCAGTAGTTTTAGGAAAAGAAGACACACAGAAAATAATAATGAAATATTTTAAAACTACTATTATTCTGTTCACTCTCTAATGTGCTTTAGGTAAAACAAATAAGCAAAAAGCAGCTTTTTCTATCTATATGGGGTAACTCCGTTCAAACTGTTGCATTAGTTTTGTTGCTGTTATGACTGATTTTAATTGTTGTTGTTGTTTTGCTTTAATGTTTTAGGCTGTAAGTTTTGATTTGCTTACCAGATAACATATTTTCTTATGGCTTTTACATACAACAGCAGTTTTGGCTAGTAAAAAACAAAAATAAAACAAATTAATTTTTAATTTATGTGCTAACAGTAAATAATACAAAATAAAACTACAAAAAATTAATTATAATGCATGAGCAAATATTTATGCATGAGTTTAAATATGGGAATGAAACTCTTATATGTTAAATTATTGCTATAAGAATTTAAATAATGGAAAAGCTACTCTGTATATCTAGAGTGTACAAATTAATGTTATTTAAATGGCAATGTTCTAAAAACTGATTTATAGACTGATTGAAATTCCATGAAATCCCAGATTTAGTTTTGAAGAAATTTGAAAATTCATCATAAAATTCATATGGAAATATCAAAGAACCAGAAGAGCCAAAGTGATTTCCATAAAAAAAATATAGGATTTATAAAATCCAATTTCAAAACTGCCTTCATAGCTTTAATACTCAGTGAAATGATACTGGTGCAATGAAAGATATATAACTAGAAATTCACTAAAACCAAAACAATAAATAAGTGATATTTCGCATATACTGAGCTGATTATAACATCTTGAGGGCTGAGATTATAGGAGTATGTCACTGATCTGTTTTGGCAAATTGAGTTTTGAAAAGGTCCTTTCAATACAGAAGCTACAGTATTTTCAACAAATACTGTTGGTACAAATACTATTAACATGAAAAAAAAGTTTAACCCTACCATACACAAAAATTAGTTCAAATGTCAGAACAGTACCAAAATAGGAGATTTAACCTTATTTTTATTATTTGTTTTCCAGAATATAACAAAATACAGTTTTTAACTAATAATTATAGCATTTATGAAGGATTATGTGTATATTCAATTACAGTAAGGCCACAATAAAGGGAATACTTATTTGAGATTTTGGGTATACAGGCAGGAGTGGAAAGCCAAGTGAAAAGCATAAAAAATACTTCTTCCAAGATCACAGAAACAAATTCTCCCAATATAAACAAAGAAATGCATAACAAGGTCACCTAGGAATACAGAATAGCAACTATAGAGGGCCAGAAAAAAATTCCTCATGACACATAATAATCAAAACATTAGATGTACACAACAAAGTAAAAAATAAACACAGAAAGCTACAAAGGGAAACAAAGAACAAACCAAATATAAACACAAAATGAGTCACACAAAATGGGATTCCCATTAGAATAACACCCAACATTTCGTTGGAGACTCTGAAAGACTGAAGAACCTAAAGTTCTATAAGCTTTGAGAGATCACTGATACCATACCAGCCCAGGCTACTAAACTCTGAAAAACTATCAATGAAAATAAGCTTTGAGAGATAACTGATGTCAGGCTATTATACTCAGAAAAACAAGCAATCACAAAGCAATGGGATTTCCATTAGAATAACACCTAACATTTCGTTGGAGACTCTTAAAGACTGAAGAACCTAAAGTTCTATAAGCTTTGAGAGATCACTGATACCATACCACAGAGATAGAAAAACATTCTAACAAGCAGTTTCTGTTCACCAATTCAGCTCTATAGAAGACACTATACATACAAACAACAATACATACTCAGTGGCCATGAATCTGAGAACGAACAAGGTGGGATGTTACACAGGAGAGTTTGGAGAGAGAAAAATATAATTCTATTTCCATTTTAAATATTAATAAAAGCATTCACAATAACAAATATTGTATTTTCACTCACACAGATGTGTCTACATTTGTAAATGTGTATACATGTAATAAGAGACATTTTATATAACATGTAAATAAGAGACCATTGTAAGAAAGAAGGAACTTAGGGGAAGGGTGATATGATAGCTAACCTCCCAGAAGTGTAGGCAGGCCTGGAAGTGTAGATAGGACCCACCCCTGCTGCTCATAGGAACCTGCCTAAAACCCTGAGGACACAAGAACCCAGAGGCAGCCTGGGACAGAAGCCTTTTGATTTCTGTCTGTACCCAGAGCTGATCCTGGGCCACAGAACTACATACACAAATACCACCATGAGAGAGCTGGTCTCCCAGGAGTGCCTACACACCTGCGAGCACAGGTAAGACCACCACTTCACTTCAAATTCCTGGCCCAAGAGGGACCTGCTCAGAGCCATCAGGACAGAGGAACTAAGGATCTGCTGGGGACAGGATCCTTCTGGTTTCTGTCTATACCTCCAAGCTGACCCTGCCCAACAGCTTTCCATACCTAAATTACTCCCAGAGGGAACTGGTCTCCTAGGAGTACTGATAAACAAGCTTACAGGATGAAGAAGCCACAGTCAGAGATAGCAAGACCAACTAATACCAGAGACAACCAGATGGTGAAAAGCAAACACAAGAACATTACCAACAGAAACCAAGGTAACATGGCAACATCTGAACCCAGTTCTCCCACAACAGCAAGTCCTGGATACCCCAATACACTGGCAATGCAAGATTTGGATTTAAAATCACATATCATGATGCTAATAGAGGACTTTAAGAAGGACATAAATAACTCCCTTACAAAAATACAGGAGAACACGGGTAAATAGTTAAAAGCCCTTAAAGAGGAAACACAAAAATCCCTTAAGGATTACAGGAAAACAACCAAACTTGCTAAGGAAATGAACAAAACCATCCAGGATCTAAAAATGGACCTAGAGACAATAAAGAAATCACAAAGGGAGACAACCTTTGAGATAGAAAACCTAGGCAAGAGATCAGGAATCATAGAAGCAGCAGCCATCACCAACTGAATAAAAGAGATTTCAGCCATGGAAAAACCTGAAAAGAATTTAATTCGGCCTCTGAAGAATTCTTATCTGAAAAATACTGAGTCAATAAGTGGGTATTGCTTAAGCTGATAATTTTCTAAATACTGATTATGCATTAAAGAAACTGATCATTTTGGTACATTTTTTCAGTAAGGACTCACAAGTAAGAAAAATAGTTGAGAATTGTAAGAAAAAAAGAGGAAAAAAATTAATGTGTCTCATTAATCTGTTCAATGATTTTGTCACAACTTATTGCAAGTTGCTTTTCAAGATTATTATTACCAAAGTATTAGACTATTTAGTTAAAACCAAATGCCTTGTAGCAAAATTTTTCAACAAAAGATATTTTTTACTTGTTAAATGTCTACTTTTGTGTGAGGGTCTCCATGTCTCGTCATTTAAAAGTAAATATATTTTACTGTTTTTTGCCATTGGTTTCAAAACCTTTTATTCAATAACTGTGCAAGGGCTAGATGTCATTTTTAGGTAATTTTTTAATAATGTGGAATAAAGTCATCCATGCCACAAATAATATTTTCTGCAAACTAGAAACTGTCCAATTTCTAGAAATTTTGCACTTAATAAGGCTGGAATGAAATATCTGAGATGAAAGTCTTCAGACTTCAACCTGAAGCCATATAGTAATGATATGTTCTGCTCCTAAGGTCATCTCATTGGGGAACATTTCACTGGGTAAAAAGTATGAGGTATATGCACTGTTGACTTTTGTAGACATTGTTTCAAGGATGCTATCATAAAATGTGCCTGTATCTAAGATAAATGGTAGAGAATCCACAATTATTATAATAAAGATGACATATAGAAATAGTAGAAATTGAAAGTAGAATTTCTGTGTTAAAGAATGTAGCAAGTACCATGATGCCTGACAGGCTGCTCCCTAGAAGCTTTGTCAACATTTTATGAGGCATACATTATCTCTAGGCAAAATCACAGATTGTTCCATTAAAAAAATGAATCTGATTAAAAGGTCTGCCATTCAATGACCCTTATGTAAGTATTTATACAATAAGAAACTTTGAAAGTTCAGTTCCTGGGAATATTTCTCTCTCCCTGGGAGCTTCTGTATCTTTTATCAGGCCAATCCTTTTATTTATCTTTAACTCTGCCTAGCATGACTCTCAGAGTTAAAATAATGGCTCAAAAATCTCTGGTACCTTAATGATTTTGTGAGTTTACATTCTTTTATTTTAGCTTTTTATTATTTTTCCATTAAAGATTTATTAGCTTCTCACACCTTTTAAGACTACTTTTATATTAGCAAAACAATGAGCGTATAAGACATCATTAGATAAGCCTTTCATTAATTATTTTGAAATGAACATTATTGATATAACAAGAAAGTAGGTAATGTAAAGTAGAGAGACTATTTTTTTCAGGAATGGTGCAAACAATTCTACTGCATTTAATTTATGATACTTTTAAGGACAAAAATTCAGAGACAATATTTCTTTTATTTTTACCACCATATATAGAAAGTCACTCCTTAAGTTCTATCATTATTAATAATTTGTACTCAGACAGGAAAAATTATAAAACCTTATGAGTCATTGAAATATTCAATTCTTTCTAGTATTTCATACAATGTTATTTAATTTAGCTATAAAGAAACACAAATCATCACATTTGTAGGAGAATAAATGGAACAGAAAATCATTATGTTGGGAGAAGTAAATTAGTCTTATAACAACAAATACTGAACTTTTATGCAGATTCTAGGTTTAATTATATTTGTGTACTAAGATGTGTGTCTGTGTGTCTGTGTGTCTGTGTGTCTGTGTATGTACATGTGTGAACATGTGTATGTGTGTTTGTGTGTGTGCCCACATACACACACACATACACACACACACACACACACACACACACACACACACACACACACTTGTGCTTGTCTGCATGAGAGAATAAGATGTAGAAAGAGGAGTATGAAATGGGAATAAAAGATGTTACAAGGATAATTGAGGAAGTAATATAGCATATGTAGCAAACACAGAATGAAGAGTGTTTGGAAGGAGGTAAGCAAACAGAATGGAAAGGAGACTGTGAAGGAGAGATATTAAGAAGAACAAAACAAATTAATATGTACAAGAAAATGGCATAATGGTCCTCTTTGCTCAAGCAGCCTCTTGGCAGGTCTGCCTCAGTGAAGACACCATCTCCTGATCCATCCTAGAGTCCCAGAGCTCCTGCTAGGGGCCCAGCTGGACTTGCTACCCAGCAACCACCAAAACTCTCACCCTCCCAAATACCATTTCCCTTCCATTTCATCCTCACCTTCCTCCACTGGTCCCTCCATAGGGGTGAGGAGTAGCCTGAGAGCACATGTAGGATCACCACTACTGCTCAGAGGATCCCATCCAGAAGTTTTCCAGTTTCTGTCTCCACCTGGGGACCATCTGCTGCCACATGCACCATATCAATCCAAGTGGTACAGGAAGATAGCTAACCTCCCAGGACTGTGGAGACTGAGAGTGCAGAGCTAATCCTGGGCCACAGAGTTACATGCACAAATACCATCACAAGACAGCTGGTCTCCCAGGATTGCCTGTGCACTTGTGTGCACAGAGAGAATGGGACTCCCAGGAGTATAGATACAGAGGCTTGCAGGACAGATAAGCCACAGTCAGAGACAGCAAGACCAGCTAACCCCAGAGATAACCAAATGCACAAATACCACCACAAGACAGCTGGTCTCCCAGGATTGCCTGTGCACTTGTGTGCACAGAGAGAATGGGACTCCCAGGAGTATAGATACAGAGGCTTGCAGGACAGATAAGCCACAGTCAGAGACAGCAAGACCAGCTAACCCCAGAGATAACCAAATGGCAAAAGACAAATGCAAGAATATTACCAACAGAAGCCATGGCAACATGGCACAATCTGAACCCAGTTCTCCCACAACAGCAAGTCCTGTATATTCCAACACACTGGAAAGAAAGATCTAGATTTAAAATCACATCTCATGATGCTGATGAGGATTTCAAGAAGGGCATAAATAAATCCCTTAAAGAAATACAGGAGAACATGGGTCAACAGGTAGAAGCCCTCAAAGAGGAAACACAAAAATCCCTTAATGAAATACAGGAAAACACAAACAAACAAGTGAAACAACTGAATTAAACCATCCAAGATCTAAAAATGGAAGTAGAAACAATAAAGAAATCCCAAAGGGAGACAAAAGACACTGTCAATAGGACAAAACAGCAATCAACAGATTGGGAAAAGATCTTTAACAATCCTATATCTGATAGAGGGCTAATATCCAATGTATGCAAAAAAAACTCAAGAAGATAGACTCAAGAACGGATACAGAAAATGTGGTATATTTACACAATGGAGTACTATTCAGCTATTAAAAACAATGAATTCTTGAAATTCTTAGGTAAATGGAAGGAACTAGAAAATATCATTCTGAAAGAAGTAACTTAAACACAAAAGAGCACACATGATACATACTCACTGATATTGGCCCAAAAGCTCAGAATAAACAAGATACAACTCACAGACCACACAAAGGTCAAGGAGAAAGAAAACCAAAGTGTGGTTGCTTTGATTTTTCTGAGAAAGGGAACAAAATACTCACAGGAGCAATTATGCAGACAAAGTTTGGGACAGAGACTGAAAGAAAGGCCACCCAGAAACTGTCCTACTTGGGGATTCATCCTATAAATAGTCACCAAACCCTGCCACTCTTATGTATAACAAGAAGTGCTTGCCAAAAGGAACCTGCTATGGCAGTCTACTGAGGGGCTCTGCCAGAGCCTTACAAATACAGAGGCAGATGATACAGCCAACCATTGGACTGAGCATGGGGTCCCCAATGGAGGAGTTGGAGAGAGGATTGGAGGAGCCAAAGGCTTTGCAGCCCCATACCTGATTATCAGGGTTGCCTTCAGTTCTGACAAGGTAGATATTGTTTCCATCAGTGACCATGGTCTCCATGTCTATTATGATTCTATCCACAGCAAGTTTCACAGCATAGGCAAGTCTGAGAATAGAAAACTTGTCATAAATATGATGGCCATTTCCATCATTCAGGAGCCAAACCATGCCAACATCAAGTGGGGTGACTCAGGTTCTGATTGTAAAAGAATCCTTTATTCACCTGATATAATTGCCATCTACAAGGCTTACTGCCTCTATAAAATCTATTCTAGGCCTAACATATTTTTGGTCTCTGAGACTTATTGCTGAATATGCTTCCCATTTCTAGTTCTTTCTGTACTCTGTTGGCTTATTTAATTCAACAGATTGGGAAAAGATCTTTAACTGGTTCAAAATCCTCTCAAAGCTGACTGACTCAAACCAGCTTCTCTTGCTTTCTACTGAATTGTTCTGCTTGGCAAAATATTAACTTTGGCAATATGTTCTAGACTTTTGGTGCCTTCTCGTGTTCTGGCAATTCACTGAGGATTGTCGGCCATTCATTCTGAACCACCAAGTAGTTAGCTTTCCCTAGGCAAGGTAATAACTGACAACTTTGGAATTGTGGAAGGAACCATGACCAAAGGCCGTGCCATCTCTGCCACTCAGAAGACTGTGGATGCCGCTATGGGAAGTGGTGGTGTGATAGCCATAAGGCTGCTTCAAATATCCCTGCATCCACTGATGCTACCAAAGCTGTAGGCAGTCATCCCAGAGCTGAACTAGTAGATCACTCTGATGGTCTTCGATGTTACTATAGCCCCAGTGTGTCCATCATTCATCATGAATCAGATATATTATCTGAAGAGTGCTTTCAAGTTTGATGACAGCAAGAAGCTGATGAACTTGACATTGAAGGGCCTATTAAACACTTACCTGTGCTACACTGAAAATCACGTTATCTCCTATGAGCTAATGACACCCACTTTTCCACTTTTGATGTTATGGCTGGAATTTTTTTCAATAACAACTAAAACCCCATTTCCTGGTATGATAATAAATATAGCTACAGCAACAGAGTGGTGAACCTCATGGTCTACATGGCCTCCAAAGAGTAAGGTGCCTTGGAAAGAACATGAGATAAAGAGAGATGTCTTCAGCTGCTGAGTGCCTGTTACAAATCATTATCCATCATAAGATTCCCTGCAAAGCCCCAGAAGAAAAGGAGCTTAGGAAGCCATAATTTCTTGAATACTATATGTAGACCATGGCATAGCCATGAACCTAATGCCAAAACTTTGTTCTTTATTCTAGGAAGAAACAGGATTGGTAAACACATTTATATAAATGTAACATTCTTAGTTATAGATGTATAATTATTGCACATAGGGCTAGATTTCACAAAGACAATTTATCATTCTTCTTTTAGTTTTCCTTTTTTTAATAATTCTATTTATCAGAAATGTTTTCCATGTAAATCTCTGATTTTATCACAAAATATTTTTTATTTCCACCTTCAATGAATTTAGAAAGGTTTTTTTTATGTATACCATTTTTTGCATATTTTTATTCGATATATTCTTTATTTACATTTCAAATGATTTCCCCTTTCCTGGGTCCCCCTTCCCTGAAAGCCCCATAAGCACTCTTCCGTCCCCCTGTTCCACAATCAATCCCTTCCCACTTCCCTGTCCTGGTATTCCCCTACACTGCTGCACAGAACATTTCTAGAGACCAGGGGCCTCTCCTTCCTTCCTGGGCATCATTTGATATGTGAATTGTGTCTTGGGTATTCCAAACTTCTGGGAAAATATCTACTTATCAGTGAGTGCATACCAAGTATGTTCTTTTGTGATTGTGTCACATCACTCAGGATGACATTCTCCAGTTCCACCCACATGCCTAAAAATTCTATGAATTCATTGTTTCTAATAGCTGAGTAGTATTCCATGGTGTAAATATACCACATTTTCTGTATCCATTCCTCTGTTGAGGGACATCTAGGTTCTTTCCAGCTTCTGGCTATTATAAATAGGGCTGCTATGAACATAGTGGAGCATGTGTCCTTGTTACATGCTGGGGAATCCTCTGAGTATATACCCAGGAGTGAGAAATGGGGTACACCAGTAGTATCATGCCAAGTTTTCTGAGGAACTATCAGATTGATTTTCAGAGTGACTGTACCAGCTTGGAATCCCAACAGCAGTGGAGGGGTGTTCCTCTTTATCCACATTCTTACCAGCACCTGTTTTCTCCTGAGTTTTTGATCTTAGCCATTCTGACTGGTGTGAGGTGAAATCTTAGGATTGTTTTGATTGGCATTTCCTAGATGACTAAGGATGTTGAACATTTCTTTAGTTGCTTCTCAGCCATTCGATATTCCTCAGGTGAAAATTCTTTGATTAGCACTATACCCCATTTTTAATAGGGTTAGTTGGCTCTCTGGGATCTAACTTCTTGAGTTTTTTGTATATCTCAGATATTAGCACTCTGTCAGATGTAGGGTTGGTAAAGAACATGTCCCAATTTCTTTTTTGCTGTTTTGTCCTTTTGACAGTGTCCTTTGCCTTACAGAAACTTTGTAAGTTTATGAGGTCCCATTTGTCAATTCTTGATCTTAGAGCATAAGCTATTGGTGTTCTGTTCAGGAAGTTTTCCCCTGTGCCCATGTGCTAAAGGTTTTCCCCCAGTTTCTTTTCTATCAGTTTCAATGTGTCTGGTTTTATGTGGAGGTCCTTGATCCACATGGACTTGAGTTTAGTACAAGGAGATAAGAATGGATCAATTTGCATTCTTCTGCATGCTGACCTCCAGTTGAACCAGGACCATTTGTTGAAAAGGCTACCCTTTTTCCACAGGATGATTTTAGCTCCTTTCTCAAAGATCAAGTAACCATAAGTGTGTGGGTTATTTTCTGGGTCTTTAATTCTATTCCATTGATCTACCTGTCTTTCACTGTACCAATATTATACAATTTTTAACACTATTGCTCTGTAGTACTGCTTGAGGTCAGGGATACTGATTCCCGCAGAAATTATTTTATTGTTGAGAGTAGTTTTAGCTACATTGTTTTTTTTTGTTGTTGTTGTTTTTTTTTTTTTTTGTTATTCCAGACAAATTTGAGAATTGCTCTTTCTAACACTGAAGAGCATTGAAGGGGATTGCATTGAATCTGTATATAGCTTTTGGCAAGATGGCCATTTTTACTATATTAATCCTGCCAATCCATAAGCATGGAACATTTTTCCATCTTCTGAGGTCCTTTTAGATTTCATTCTTCAGAGACTTGAAGTTCCTGTCATATAGATCTTTCACTTGTTTGGTTAGAGTCACACCAAGATATTTTATATTGTTTGTGGCTATTGTGAAGGGTGTCATTTCCCTAATTTCTTTCTCAGCCTGTTTATCATTTGAGTATAAGAATGCTACTGACTTGCTTGAGTTAATTGTATACCTGGCCACTTTACTGAAGTTGTTTGTCAGCTGTAGGAGTTCTCTGGTGGAGTTTTTTGGGTCGCTTAAATATACTATCATATCATCTGTAAACAGCAATACTTTGACTTCTTCCTTTCCAATCTGTATCACTTTGACCTCCTTTTGTTGTCTTATTTATAGACAACAAAATTATAGAACTTCAAGTACTATATTGAATAAATATGGAGAGAGAGGGCAGCCTTGTGTAGTCCCTAATTTCAGTGGGAATTTACAAGTTTCTCTCCATTTAGTTTGATTTGGGCTACTGGCTTGCTGTATATTGCTTTTACTATTTTAGGTATGGACCTTGAATTTCTCTTCTTTCCAAGATCTTTATCATGAAAGGATGCTGAATTTTGTCAAATGCTTTTTCAGCATCTAATGAAATGACCATGTGTCTTGTTTTCTTTGATTTTTTTATGTAGTAGTGGATTGCATTAATGGTTTTCCATATATTGAACCATGCCTGCATCCTTGGGATGAAGCCTACTTGATCATAGTGAATGATTGTTTTGATGTGTTATTGGATTTGGTTGGCAAGAATTTGAGTATTTTTGCATAGATAGTCATAGGGAAATTGTTCTAAAGTTCTCTTTCTTTGTTGGATATTTGTGTAGTTTTGGTATCAATGACATTGTGGCTTCATAAAACAAGTTGGATGGTGTTCCTTCTGTTTCTAATTTGTGGAATAGTTTGAAAAGTATTGGTGTTAGGCCTTCTTTGAAGGTCTGATAGAATTCTGCATTAAAACCATCTGGTCTTTTTCTTTTTGTTGGGAGACTGTCAATGACCACTACTATTTCTTTAGGGGTTATGGGACAGTTTAAATGCTCTATCTGATCCTGATTAAACTTTGTTGGTTGGTATCTGTCTAGGAAATTTTCCATTTCATCCAGATTTTCCTGGTTCTCACCTCCCCATTGGTCTCATAAGCCCTCTTCCCCCTGCCCATATCCCAATCTTCCCCCTCCCATTTCCCTGTCCTGGTACTCCCCTACAATGTTGGGTCAACTCTTTTCAGATCCAGGGACCTCTCTTTCCCTCTTCTTGGGTATCATTTCATATGCTAATTGTGTCTTGAGAATTCAGAGCTTCTGGGCTAATAATATCCACTTATCAGTGATTACATTCTATGTTTATTCTTTTGTGATTGGGTTACCTCACTTAGAATGATATTCCAGATTTTCCAGTTTTATTGAGTATAGGCTTTTGTAGTAGGATCTGATGCTTTTTTGAATTTCCTCAGTTTCTATTATTATTTCTGCCCTTTCATTTCTGATTTTGTTAATTTGGATACTGTCTCTGTGCCCTCTGGGTAGTCTGGCTAAAGGTTTATCTATCTTGTTGCTTTTCTCAAAGAGCCTGCTTCTGGTTTTGTTGATTCTTTGTATAGTTCTTTTTGTTTCTACATGGTTGATTTCAGCCCTGATTTTGATGATTTCCTGCATTCTACTCCTCTTGGTTGGATTAGCTTCTTTCTGTTCTAAAGCTTTCAAGCATGCTTTTAAGCTGCTAGTGTATGCTCTCTCCAGTTTCTTTTTGAAGGCACTCAGAGCTATGAGTTTTCCTCTTAGTACTGCTTTCATTGTGTCCCTTAAAATTGGGTATGTTTTGCCTTCATTTTCATTTAATTCTAAAAAGATTTTGATTGCTTTCCTTATTTCTTCATTGACCATGGTATTATTGAGTAAAGCGTTGTTCAACTTCCATGTGTTTGTGGGCTTTCTGTTTTTGTTGTTATTGATGACCACCCCTACTCCAAAGTTATCTGATAGGAGGCATGGGATTAGTTCGATCTTCTTATATCTGTTGAGGTCTGTTTTGTGACAAATTATATGGTCAATTTTGGAGAAGGTACCATGAGGTGCTGAGAAGAAGGTATATTCTTTTGATTTAGGATGAAATGTTCTATAGATATCTATTAAATCCACTTGGTCCAAGACTTCTGTTAGTTTCACTGTGCCTCTGTTTAATTTGTGTTTCCCTGATCTGTTCATTGAGGTAAGTGAGGTGTTGACGTCACCCAAAATTATTATGTGGGGTGTAATGTGTGCTTTAAGCTTTAGCAAAGTTTCTTTTACAAATGAGGGTGCCCTTGTATTTGGAGCATAGTCATTCAGAATTGAGAGTTCTTGGAAGATTTTTCCTGTGATGAGTATAAAATGTTCTTTTGTGTCTTCTTTTTTTGTTTCTCTTGGTAGAAAATCTATTTTATTGGATATTAGAATGGCTACTCCAGCTTGTTTCCTTGGACCATTTGCTTGGAAATCTGTTTTCCTGTCTTTTACTGTGAGGTAGTGTTTGTCTTTGAGACTGAGATGTATTTCCTCTATGCAGCAAAATTTTGGGTCCTGTTTAACTATCCAGTCTGTTAGTCTATGTTTTTTTATTGGGGAATTAAGTTCATTGATGTTAAGAGATATTAAGGAATAGTGATTCTTGCTTCCTGCTATTTTGATGCAATTTTTATATTTGTGTGGTTATCTTCTTTTGGATTTGTTGAAAGAAGATTAATTTCTTGATTTCTCTAGTGTATAGTTTTCCTCCTTTTGTTGGTGTTTTCTTTTCATTATCCTTTGAAGAGCTGTATTTGTGGAAAGACACTTTGTAAATCTGTCTTTGTCAAGGAATACCTTGGTTTCTCCATCTATGGTAATTGAGAGATTTGCTGGATACAGCAATGTGGGTTGGCATTTGAGTTCCCTTAGGGTCTTATGACATCTGCCTAAGCTCTCTGGCTTTCATAGTATCTGGTGAGAAGTCTGGTGTAATTCTGATAGGTCTACCTTTATATGTTATTTGACAATTTTCCCTTACTGCTTTTAACATTCTTTCTTTGTTTAGTACATTTGGTGTTTATTATGTGCCAGGAGGAATTTCTGTTCTGGTTCAGTCTGTTTGAAGTTCTGAAGGCTTCTTGTATGTTCATGGGCATCTCTTTCTCTAGGTTACTGAAGTTTTCTTCTATAATTTTGTCGAAGACTTTTACTGGCCTTTTAAGTTGCAAATCTTCACTCTCTTTTATACATATAATCCTTTGGTTTGGTCTTCTCATTTTGTCCTGGATTTTCTGGAGGTTTTGCATCCAGAACTTTTTGCATTTTTCATTTTTTGACTGTTGTATCATTGCTTTCTATGGTATCTTCTGCATCTGAGATTCTTTCTTCTGTCTCTTGTATTCTGTTGTTGATGCTTGGATCCATGACTCCTGACTTCTTTCCTAGGTTTTCTATGTTCCCTTTGTGATTTCTTTATTGTTTCTACCTCCTTCTTTAGATCCTGGATGTTATTTTTCAATTCCTTCACCTGTTTTGTTGTGCTTTCCCTTAGTTCTTCAAGGACTTCTCCATGTTTTGTCTAAAAAACATAAATAATGTGAAAACTTATGGTACAATCTAAAATAAAATATTTACAATTGATAAAGCTTAAGTCCTATAAAACAATCTATAGGGATTTGAATGAAATTGGCATCTGCATATTTATATAATTGAACACTTGATCCCCAGTTAGTTGGTGACACTGAATGTGAAGTATTAGAAGGCCTTTTTGGAGGATTATGTCACAGGTTGGTGGTACTGGTATAAGTTTCAAAGTACTTATGACATTCCCAATGTGTTCTCTCCTCAAGATTGTGTCTCAAAATATGTTATTAGCTACTACTCCATAACCATGCTTACCTACCATGCTCCCTGCTTGATGACTTTAATCCTCTAAAACTTTAAGCTTAAAATCAAATCTTCTTTGGTCATGGTGTTCTATCAAAGCAGTAGAAAAATAGCTAAAACAGAAATTGGTAACTATGTGTAAACTATTGTTGTAGCAGTCTGGAAGAATGTGGAAGACTTTGAAACTTTGGACTACAAAAGTGATTGACCAGTGTAGGTGGGGTTTGGTGGATCATCTTATAATATATTGTTGCAAAAAATATGGTTGCTTTCCATCCTTATCCTAAGAATCTGCCTGAAGTTTAATTGAAATGTACTGTTTTAATTTTCTTATCTAAGGATTTTTCAGGACAGCCCAATGTTAGCACTATTACATGGTTACTAGTAATCATGTTTCCACAGGTCTACAATAAAAAAGAGCAATAAAAACACAAACTGTACAATTTTAAGCAAATAAAATATCAGGAAATTTAGTGTTCAAGCCCAGGCTTATGTTGAAAGATGAAAAGATTAAAGAAAGGCCTATATTTTAAGGGGGCCAAGATTCAACTCTAAGGGATATTCATGCTTGGGAGTATTATATACATAGATATGGCTTTAGAATAATAAAAGATGCATAAATAAAGAGGTTATGGAATAAGTTCCATGTGTATAAGGGGCATTGCTGAAACAAGGCATGTATAAGAAAAGGCCCTGCATTGAGGCAGGCTATGAAGCTGTGAAAATGAAGCACGGATTGCTTTAGAGACCCCCAAAATATTGGAAATGTCAGTCATAACAAATCTTCCAGATAGAGCTGCACATAGAGAATAGGCCCAGAAAGGGGGGAGGGGAGCTGCACATAGAGAATGGGCCAAGAGAGAGGGGGAAGAGCTACACATAAAGGATGGGACCAGAGAAAAGGGAAGTATATTGTAAGCAACAAAGTTGTAGCATTCTAAATCTTTGACATCAGAACTGCAGAATTCAGAGATGGCCTTGGTGAGGTTTGGTCTTGCTTTAGTTTTGAATTTTTCAGTGTTCCCATTCCTCCTTTTTATAATGGCATTATTTGTTTTATGACCTTGTATGATAAAATTTTGCCATTTGTGTTTTTATTACATGATGAGTGGATATACTTAAAACATTGTATTGAGTGTCAGAAGAGACTTTGGACCTTTCCCCCCAGTTTTAATTGGTTATTTTATTTATTTATATTTCAAATGATACCCCCTTCCCAGTTTCCCCTCCACGAAGCTCCATCTGCTCCCCTTACCCCTGCCTCTATGAGGTGCTCCCCCACCAGCCCACCCACTCCTGCTTCAGTGCCCTAGCATTTCCCTACCCTGGGAGGCTCCACAGGACCAAGGGGCTCCCCTCCTAGTGATGCACAATAAGGCCATTCTCTGCTACATATCCAGCTTGAGTCACATATCACTCCATGTGTACTCTGGTTAGTGGTTTAGTCCCTGGAAACTTTGGAGGATCTGGTTAGTTGATATTGTTGTTCTTCCTATGGGGTTGCAAACCCCTTCAGCTTCTTCAGTCCTTCCCCTAACTCCTCCATTGGGATCCCTTGCTCAGTTTGATGTTGGTTGTGAGCATCTGCATCTGTATTGGTCAGGCTCTGGCAGAGCCTCTCAGAGGACAGCTATACTACTAGGCTCCTGTTAGCAAGTGCTTCTTGGTATCAGCAGTAGTATCTGGGTTTGGTGTCTGCATTGGGATGAGGCAATCTCAATCCTTCAGTCTCTGCTACACTCTTTCTCCCTGCATTTCCTTGTGATAGGAGGAATTCTGGTTTAATGTTTTTTTTTTTTTGAGGTGGGCGGGACTTTTAAATTGTGTTGCAATCATGAAAGACTATGGAAATATTTGGTATTGGACGGGATATATTTTGCAAAAGAAAATATATACCTGCATTCTTCTTTCTATGCTGTTAGAACTACTCAGGTATTTATAGGAGTGTGGTATTGTTTGAATAGGTATGTTGTTAGATGCTGACTTGGAGGTTACAGATTCCTACCATTCCTAGTCTCTCTATAGGTCTCTTTCTCTTTGTCTCAGTCTGTCTCCATCTCTCTGTCTCTTTGTCTCTCTGTTTCTCTCCGTCTCTTTATGTATCTGCCTCTGTATCTCTCTGACTCATGGTTGTTTCTCAACATGTGAAATCTCATCTATTGCTTCAGAGGCACGTCTTCCTAACTGTTGTCATGGACTCTAACCCTCTGAAACTGTAAGCCCCAAATTAAAGGCCTTTTGAAATAATTTACCTTGGTCATGGTATTTTATCAGAGCGATAGAAATTTGACTGAGATATAGTACCTAAGCAAATTTAATAAAAACTATGTGGTAGGCAAGCCACAGGTGAGAAAGATTGTACAAAATAATATGAAAATAGCAAGCTAAGACTAATAAAGGAAAACTACATTGTAATAGAGACTAAAACACAGAAGCTTCTGTTCTCACCAGCTCTACCAGGTTTAGAGAGAAATTGCTGTCTGCTTCGCATATTGCCGGATTCTCTGTTGGACATGCCTGCTCTGCTGACAGAGGGCTCAAGCCACTGAGCTGAAGCAAGCTTGGTCACTGGGTGCATGGTTCGTGGAGCGCTGAGTGACCCAGGGAAGCAGAAGCAACAGGGAAGTCACCCTCTTGCAATTCCTACAGTGCTGCAATGAAGGAACGGCAGGTGGCTTCCAAATGCCTCCCCCAGATGCCAAGTTCATCCTACCAAGCAGTGCAAGAAAGGAAGAGCAGAGGAGACATCTGAGTAGGGCCAGATTCAAGGCTGACTCCGTCATGACAGGCCAGCAGAGGGAGGGACAGAGGAGGAAGCACCGGAGGGCCAAACAGAGCAGGGCTTCTGCACAGCTACCATGGCTGCTTTCTCTGGGAATGCCAGCCCAGGAGCAGGCACCTTCACCTGACTCTTCAGCCACTCCCAAGGAGGCGATGAGCATGGAAGAGCCAAACTCAAGGTGTGGACGTCTTATCCTGGCATGGAGATGCAGATCTGGAGCCCAGCACTTCAGAGACTGAAGCAGGGCCAGGCAAGATGATTTCATGGATACAGGCATTTGCCATGGAAACTGAAAACCCGAGTTCTAGCCATGAGATCACGTAGTAATAGGACAAAATCAATTCCACAAAGTTGTTCACTGGCACGTCCACAATCACCCTAAGACAAGCACATATATGTGTACACACACAATGGAATAAATATTAATTTCTTAAGGGCTGAAAAAAAAAGGAATGATACACTTCTCTAAAATGACACTACCCAGAAATAATTTTGAAAAATAATGTGGAAATTAAAATTTAATAATTTTAATATTAATAATTTGGATGAATAGTTTTGATAAAGTTGGAAAAGAATCTAATAAATAGGAAATTTGCATATTAAAAAGTGTACTAATTATGTTAAGGTGTTAAGGTGTACATATAAAAATATCTAGCATGCCTATACAGATGAACATGGAATATTTGCTTTATTTTCCAGAATATAAATTTGGAAGACCTAAAATAGAATAAGGGTAAGTATCAACACAGTAGAATATGCTAGAGCAATGGAAACAGTTGATGATATAATGCCACATATATTAATATATGTTACCTCAATAATTGTCTTAAATAAGAAGAGGATATTTTCTAAGGATATATGCATTAAAATATCATTTAATTAAAGCATGGTGACAATAAACACCACAGTTACACTAAGCAATTGAAATGACATGGATAGACAGGATTTTCATTAAGGCCAAGATTTCAGTTTCTTCTGAAGGAAAGCAAAAGAAATAAATGGTCAAACATATAACAGAATACCAACCATATTTTCAATATTTATTGTATTTGAAATAAGAGAAAAATATGAAAAAGAACTTTATCATTGCATGATTTTGACAGTACTTTCTTTAGTGGCAGTTACATAAGTCACCATACTTTTCTACACATTTGAAACACTCCCTAGTCATTCTTTAATATTTGTTTAATTAAAATATATTTCTATCATTTGCTTCTTCCCTCTTCGTCCTCCTATACCTCCCATATCTTAACCCTCCCCCTCCTACTTCCCTTTCAAATTCGGGGACTCTTCTTTAACAATTGCTGATGTATATACATATACATGAATAAATGTAGAAATTCAACTGGCTGAATCCTATCAGCTTTGCCTGGTTGTAGACATTGGTAGGGTGAACACTTGTTATTGGATAAGTTGTCTGGGGAATCAACTTGGGTCCTGACTAGAAGCCACAACCATGGAAGAATTCCTGGTCCCCTGGCTCTTACATTGTTTCTGCCCTCTCTCCTGTTATTTTCCCTAGGCCTAAATTGTAGGAATTACGTTGTAGGTGCATCATTTTCATCAGTCTTTGTGGCTTTCTGTGACATTCCCTTTTTGCTACAAAAAGAAGCTTCTTTGTTGAGAGGTGAGATCTACATCTATTTTTAGGTATACAGGTAAGTAGACTGCATTTAGAAATTAAAAATCTGAGGAACCTGGAAATTGAAGGTTCACTCTAAGATCCATGACATTGGATTTATAGAATCAAGCATAATTTCCCTGCTGTTAAGTAAACATTAAGTCCAAATAGACAAAATATAATTACTACCATGATGTAAGTGACACTGTTGTACCTTTATAGATATCCTACCATGCTTTGTCATGGTTGTGATTCAAAGGTTTCATATTTGGGTAGAACTAAAGATTGCTTTTCTTGCCTAATAAGCTTGCATATTAACTCTGGTAGTATGGAAGCTAAATCTTAAAGAAGGGTCTTTTGCGAAAGAGGGTGCCCTTGCATTTGGAGCATAGATGTTCAGGATTGAGAGTTCTTCTTGTTGTATTTTTCCTTTGACCAGCAAGAAGTGTCCCTCAGAGTCTCTTTTGATGACTTTGGGTTGAAAGTCAATTTTATCTGATATTAAAATGGCTACTCCAGCTTGTTTCCTGAGACCACTTGCTTATAAAATTGTCTTCCAGCCTTTTACTCTAAGGTAGTGTTTGTCTTTGACCCTGAGGTGTGTTTCCTGTATGCAGCAAAATGTAGGGTCCTGTTTACGTATCCAGGTTAGTCTATGTATTTTTATTGGGGCATTGAGTCCATTGATGTTAAGAGATATTAAGGAATAGTGATTGTTACTTCCTATCATTTTTGACGTTATTTTTTAAATTTGATTGCTTAACTTCTTTTGGGTTTGATGAAAGGTTACTATCTTGCTTTTTCCAGGGTGAAGTTTCCCTCCTTGTATTGGTGTTTTCCTCCGATTATCCTTTGTAGTGCTGGGTTTGTGGATAGATATTGGGTAAACTTGGTTTTGCCATGAAATATCTTAGTATCTCCATCTACAGTGAATGAGAGTTTTGCTGGATATAGTAGTTTTGGTTGGCATTTGTGTTCTCTTAGAGTCTGCATGAGATCTGTCCAGGACCTTCTAGCTTTCATAGTCTCAGGTGAAAAGTCTGCTGTGATTCTGATAGGTCTTCCTAATATCCAATATATATATAAAGAACTCAAGAAGGTAGACTCCAGAAAACCGAACAACCCTATTAAAAAATGGGGTTGTTAAACAAAGAATTCTCACCTGAAGAACTTCAGATGGCGGAGAAGCATCTTAAAAAATGCTCAACTTCATTAGTCATTAGGGAAATGCAAATCAAAACAACCCTGAGATTTCACCTTACACCAGTCAGAATGGCTAAAATTAAAAATTCAGGAGACAGCAGGTGTTGGAGAGGGTGTGGAGAAAGAGGAACACTCCTCCACTGCTGGTGGGGTTGCAAATTGGTGCAACCACTCTGGAAATCAGTCTGGCGATTCCTCCGAAAACTGGGCACCTCACTTCCAGAAGATCCTGCTATACCACTCCTGGGCATATACCCAGAGGATTCCCCACCATGTAATAAGGATACATGCTCTACTATGTTCATAGCAGCCCTATTTATAATTGCCAGATGCTGGAAAGAACCTAGATATCCCTCAACAGAAGAGTGGATGCAAAAAATGTGGTATATCTACACAATGGAGTACTATTCAGCCATTAGAAACAATGAATTCATGAAATTCTTAGGCAAATGGATGTAGCTAGAGAACATCATACTAAGTGAGGTAACCTAGACTCAAAAGGTGAATCATGGTATGCACTCACTAATAATTGGATATTAACCTAGAAAACTGGAATACCCAAAACATAATCCACACATCAAATGAGGTACAAGAAGAAAGGAGGAGTGGCCCCTTGTTCTGGAAAGACTCAGTGAAGCAGTATTCAGCAAAACCAGAACGGGGAAGTGGGAAGGGGTGGGTGGGAGGACAGGGGGAGAGAAGGGGGCTTACGGGACTTTCGGGGAGTGAGGGGCTAGAAAAGGGGAAAACTTTTGAAATGTAAATAAATTACATTGAATAAAAAAATTTAAAAAAATTAAAAAAAAAGAAGAGTCTTTTGGGTCACATCCAGTTTGAATCTTTTGACTCCTTTGTTCAGTTTATGGTGTCTTCAGCAATATGGACTTAACTTCAACCTCTGGAAATTAGCCTAGGGAATTATTCATTCTTTTATATTATTTTAGCAGTCTGTTAAAATCCTATAACCAATAACTCAAAATAAGATATAATAACTGGTACTGGGCATTTGGAGTGTGTGTGTATGGACATGTTAATATATTATATGTGTGTGTGTGTGTATGTGTGTGTGTGTGAGTGTGTTGTGTGTGTGTGATTTATATGAAAAATGATTTCTAGTATTTTTCAATAATTACTTAAAATCACTTTATCCTATTCTCTTTTATTTTATTTATTTTATATGTATACTGTATTGACATCTTTTCCCTCCCTGTCCTCCCTCCTACTCTTTCCATACTCCCCTTTGTCTCAAATCCATGTATTTTCAATTATTACTCTTATATATAAATAAATATAAACTATAACTAAGACCATTCAATATAACATATATATTTTTGAAGGATGACTATTGACATTGAATTCAATTTGAGGTTTATTATATATTATATATGTATCATATTAAACTCAACTGAACATTTACTTGTTTGTTACTAAAATATGAACAGTAACATCAATCTTATAATTTGTTCTTTTTTCCTAGAATCATTTCTTTTTTTATTGGATATTTTATGTATTTACATTTCAAATGTTATCCCCTTTCCCACTTTCCCCTCCAGAAATACCTGATCTTATACCACCTCCCACTACTTCAATGAGAATGTGGCCCCAACCACCCACTCCTACCTTACTGCCCTGCAATTCCCGTACACTGGGGAATAGAGCCTTCATAGGACCAAGAACTTCTCCTCCTGTTGATACCAGACAATACCATCCTCTGCTACATATGCAGCTGGAGCCATGGGTCCCGCCATGTGTACTCTTTGGTTAATGGTTTACTCCCTGGGAGTTCTGGAGTATCTGATTGGTTGATATTGTTATTCTTCCTATGGGGATGCAAACCCCTTCAGCTCCTTTGGTCCTTTCTCTAACTCCTGAATTGGGTCCCAGTGTTCATTCTAATGGTTGGCTGTGAGCATCCATCTCTGTATTTGTCAGGCTCTGTCAGAATCTCTCAGGTGACAGCTATATCAGGCTCCTGTCAGCAGGCACTTCTTGGCATCCACAATAGTGTCTCAGTTTGGTGACTGTATATGGGATGGATCCCGAGGTGGGGCAGTCTCTGGATTGCCCTTTCTTTAGTCTCTGCTCCACACTGTCTCCATATTTTTTAGACAGGAGCAATTCTGGGTTACAAAATTATATTGAATAAAAAAAAGAAAAGGAAAAAAAAAAAGAAAAAAAAAAAGAAAAAAAAAACTGCATGGTATTGGTACAGTGACTGGCAGGCAGATCAATGGAACAGGATTGAAGATCCAGAAATGAACCCACACACCTATTGCCACTTGATCCTCGACAAAGGGGCTGAAAACATCCAATGCAAAAAAGACAGCCTTTTCAACAAATGGTGCTGGTTCAACTGGAGGGCAGCATGCAAACCTATAAATTTAACATTAGAATGTTCATAAGACTGAGAATGAATCTTGAAAATAATTCTGAAAAATGCTTGAGCAATAGCTGTATCTCAGAAATAATTTATCATTTCATCAGGCTTCTTCTTTGATGAGATCAAAAACTTATTAGAGTTAATCAAGTTTTTACATGCATTAAAATTAAACTACTTTATTTTATACAATAATTTCTTAAACCTTGTTAAACAGTAAGATATTTAACAGCAAAGATTATGTAATTGTCCACTTCATTTTGAAGAGGAACATAGTAGACTTAAACACAAAGTTTATGTAAAGAATGAAAAATGAATGCCATAGGCTTTCTTTTTGTAGCACATTACTTAATTTCTAGGTTTCTTACTATGCAAGGGAATACTATTCAGCCATTAAAAACAGAGACATCATGAATTTTGCAGGCAATTGGATGTAAATTTAGAATATCATCCTGAGTGAGGTAACCCAGACCCAAAAGGACATGCCTGATATGGAGTCACTGATAGGTGGATATTAGCCATAAAGTAGAGGTTACCCATGCTATATTCCACAGACCAGACCCAAAAAAGCTAAACAAAAAGGAACTCACCATGTAGGATGCTTGAATCTCAGAAGGGGGAATGAAATAGTCATAGGAGGCAGATGGAGGAGAGAGGATGGGGAGGGAAATGTGGGAGAGAGAGTTTCAGGACCAGGTGTGAGAGAGAAAAGTAGAGAGGACCAGAGAGTCAGGAGAATGAAGTTGAGGGGCATCTCAAGGACATGCCAGGGACCTGAGATTGGGGGAAGCTCCTAGGAATCAAA